>NW_027011005.1:352272-371586 GCF_036934945.1 Oncorhynchus masou masou | reverse complement strand
ATAGATAGATGGTCTTCATCACATCCCAGTGGTAAAGAGACAGAGCCATTTTGACCACTGAGCCTTTTCTTCTACTTACCATTTAGATGTCTGCCTGCAGGAGTTGAAGGTCGTTTCTGGAGCCGTTACAACTCGTTTCTGGAGCCGTTGCTGTCACACCCTCCCCTTTAAACCACAGTGGTCTGTCAGTGGACCATGTCCCCGTGACGTGTAGTTTCTCTCACAGAACTACACCTCCCTTTAAACCACAGTGGTCTGTCAGAGGACATGGTCCACTGACAGACCACTGTGGTTTAAAGGGAGGGTGTAGTTCCTACTCACAGAGAACATGATGTGGTTTAAAGGGAGGGTGTCGTTCTGTGAGAGAAACTACACATCACAGAACATGGTCCACACAGACCACTGTGGTTTAAAGGGGAGGGTGTAGTTCTGTGAGAGAAACTACACCCTCCCTTTAAACCACAGTGGTCTGTCAGTGGACCATGTCCTCTGTGATGTGTAGTTTCTCTCACAGAACTACACCCTCCCTTTAAACCACAGTGGTCTGTCAGTGGACCATGTCCTCTGTGATGTGTAGTTTCTCTCACAGAACGACACCCTCCCTTTAAACCACAGTGGTCTGTCAGTGGACCATGTTCTCTGTGATGTGTAGTTTCTCTCACAGAACTACACCCTCCCTTTAAACCACAGTGGTCTGTCAGTGGACCATGTCCTCTGTGATGTGTAGTTTCTCTCACAGAACTACACCCTCCCTTTAAACCACAGCGGTCTGTCAGTGGACCATGTCCTCTGTGATGTGTAGTTTCTCTCACAGAACGACATTGAGTAGAAATTGAGTTACCCCACATACTGACCTAGTATAGTAGGAGCCACTTGTCGGGATTCCCACGGCAACAACTGGGTTTTCCTGTCGTCAGTAGGCTTGCTAGTGTGTGTTGTATTGTAGGCTTGTTAGTGTGTGTTGTATTGTAGGCTTGTAAGGTCAGGTTCTCTGGTTGTGAAGGGGGCAGGAACAGTTTTCTCCACTTTAATAGTCAACACATGGGTCAGAGGTCATGGAAAGAACAAACGTCCAGACTGAGTGAAACAGAAAACCTCTAAACTCCTCTCTGCTTCATAATGACTGCCAGCCAGTCAGGCAACGGGTGCGTTAGCCCAGTACCCAGTTAGCCCGGTTAGCCCGGTACCCAGTTAGCCCGTTAGTACCCAGTTAGCCCGGTACCCAGTTAGCCCGGTACCCAGTTAGCCCGGTACCCAGTTAGCCCAGTAACCAGTTAGTTAGCCCAGTACCCAGTTAGCCCAGTACCCAGTTAGCCCAGTACCCAGTTAGCCCAGTTTAGCCCAGTACCCAGTTAGCCCAGTACCCAGTTAGCCCAGTACCCAGTACCCAGTTAGTCCAGTACCCAGTTAGCCCAGTACCCAGTTAGCCCAGTACCCAGTTAGCCCAGTTACCCAGTACCCAGTTAGCCCAGGGGAGGAATTCCCAGGAGGAACATCCAGCCAAGCTGCTCTTGATGTGGGCAAAGAGTGAGGAGGAATCGGATCCGTCCAGGGGTAGGCCGTGGAGATCCTCCACCATTAAACCCTCTTTCTGTCTGTCTGATACTTACAACTCACTCTGACAAAGTTGTTTTATCTGAACAGGAACAATGTACTGACACGGGTCTGTATCAGGATCCCTGCTTCAAACCACTGGAGGCCGGGACAGAGAGTCTACTTCTCAACACTGTCCTGTACCAGCCTGAACAATAGACAGATATGGGCAGCATATTGCCAAGGTTGGTATCAGGATCCCTGCTTCAAACCACTGGAGGCCACAGGAGAAACATTGTGCTCCTTTGGGGTAATAGAAACATTGGTCTGCACACTTCAACAAACAAACAGGGTTGTATTTCCTCAGGCAGGGTCCAACCCCAGGCAGGGGTCCAACCCCAGGCAGGGTCCAACCCCAGGCAGGGTCCAACCCCAGGCAGGGTCCAACCCCAGGCAGGGTCCAACCTAGGCAGGGTCCAACCCCAGGCAGTGTCCAACCCCAGGCAGGGTCCAACCCCAGGCAGGGTCCAATCCCAGGCAGGGTACAACCCCAGGCAGGGTCCAACCCTAGGCAGGGTCCAACCCCAGGCAGGGTCCAACCCTAGGCAGGGTCCAACCCCAGGCAGGGTCCAACCCTAGGCAGGGTCCAACCCCAGGCAGGGTCCAACCCCAGGCAGGGTCCAACCCCAGGCAGGGTCCAACCCCAGGCAGGGTCCAACCTAGGCAGGGTCCAACCCCAGGCAGGGTCCAACCTAGGCAGGGTCAAACCCCAGGCAGGGTCCAACCCCAGGCAGGGTAACCTAGGCAGCTGTAGTAGAAGCATGTCAACATGTACAGGTGAGGTTAATACAGGCTCTCATAGGAGGCTGAGCACACTGAGCATTACAGGACTTATAACCTTCTGAATACCTTCTGTGTCTGACATCAACATGAGGGGATTGAAGTCCTTTCTACGACACTCCAGGTTCGTATCCTTCTTTGAAAAAGTATTGCTTCACCTGCTACATTTCTAGTAGTGTGGCACGGACTCTGGTGTCAGCATGGTAGCAGCCAAGATACAGTGTACTCCCTGTGTGTATTTTACATGTGTATCTCTATGGTAACTGTACAACATTCCAACACACTGCCAAGATCAAACAACCACATTATGGGGGGAAGTAAATGGTCTTCCCTAATCTCTCTCTCCATCCCCCTTTCTCTCTATTCCTCTCTCCCCTCTCACCCTCACTCTCCATCCCCCATGTCTCTCTCTTCCTCTTTCCCTTTCTCACCCTCACTCTCCATCCCCCATTTCTCTCTCTTCCTCTTTCCCTCTCTCACCCTCACCCTCACTCTCCATCCCCCATTTCTCTCTATTCCTCTTCCCTCTCTCACCCCTCACTCTCCATCCCCCATTTCTCTCTATTCCTCTCTCCCCTCTCACCCTCACACTCCATCCCCCATTTCTCTCTATTCCTCTCTCCCCTCTCACCCTCACTCTCCATCCCCCATTTCTCTCTATTCCTCTCTCCCCTCTCACCCTCACTCTCCATCCCCCATTTCTCTCTATTCCTCTTTCCCTCTCACCCTCACCCTCACTCTCCATCCCCCATTTCTCTCTCTCTCTCCCTCTCTATCCTTCTCTCCATCTCTCTCTCTCTCTCTCTCTATACCCCCCCCCCTCTTTCTCTCTTCTCTTCCCCCCTCTCCCCCCTCTCTCTCTCGTACCAGCCTGTCCCACATTATAACACATTTGTGTGAGCGTGGCTAAACTTTTTTTGCAGAGTTGTATATGAAGTTGAAATATGAAGTAACGTTAGTGACTCACATCGCCAGAGAGGGAAACGGTCAGAGACAGAGAGAACCTGTTATTGTAACACAGAGCTGCTGTCAGTGAGTTCACTGCCTGTGTATTTGTGACATCACTGTGATGCCACTGGTAATATCCTCAACTCATTTGTCTACAGACTGACTGGAAGCTCCCCAATTCAATCCACTGCAGATAAAGGGAAGCAGCACCAGGTTCAGTCAGCCTGTTTGAGTCAGGCTGTATTTCGAGGGCAGGTGTGGTGACTCAAAGCATTGCTTTTCAACTGAAAACCTTATCAATGACGAGCACATTAAAGTTAAAGCCAGATGACTGTGAAGGATCTTCGACTGTCTCCATAAAGCAGAGGTTGCTGACTGTACTCTTCACAAGTCCTCATGGCCATAGCTATGGAAACCATGTGATCCTGTGTGGCCCAGTGGGTAGAGCCTGGTGCCTGCAATGCCAGGGTTGGGGTTTTAAAGTATGGATAGCTATGGAAACCATGTGATCCTGTGTGGCCCAGTGGGTAGAGCCTGGTGCCTGCAATGCCAGGGTTGGGGTTTTAAAGTATGGATAGCTATGGAAACCATGTGATCCTGTGTGGCCCAGTGGGTAGAGCCTGGTGCCTGCAATGCCAGGGTTGGGGTTTTAAAGTATGGATAGCTATGGAAACCATGTGATCCTGTGTGGCCCAGTTGGTAGAGCCTGGTGCCTGCAATGCCAGGGTTGGGGTTTTAAAGTATGGATAGCTATGGAAACCATGTGATCCTGTGTGGCCCAGTGGGTAGAGCCTGGTGCCTGCAATGCCAGGGTTGGGGTTTTAAAGTATGGATAGCTATGGAAACCATGTGATCCTGTGTGGCCCAGTTGGTAGAGCCTGGTGCCTGCAATGCCAGGGTTGGGGTTTTAAAGTATGGATAGCTATGGAAACCATGTGATCCTGTGTGGCCCAGTGGGTAGAGCCTGGTGCCTGCAATGCCAGGGTTGGGGTTTTAAGTATGGAAATGTATGAACTCTACTGTAAGTCTCTCTGGGTAAAAGCGTCTGCTAAATTACTCAAATGTAAATGTGAAAAAGTAAACACAGTTCCCAAAACAGGTACCTATTCAGTGGGGCTTTGATGGAAAAGCCCTATCAACCCTAAAAGCCCTAAAGCCCTGTGATGGAAAAGCCCTATCAACCCTAAAAGCCCTAAAGCCCTGTGATGGAAAAGCCCTATCAACCCTAAAGCCCTGTGATGGAAAAGCCCTATCAACCCTAAAAGCCCTGCTCCTGGAAAAGCCCTATCAACCCTAAATGACCCTAAATGGAAATGTATCAACCCTAAAGCCCTAAAGCCCTGTGATGGAAAAGCCCTATCAACCCTAAAAGCCCTAAAGCCCTGTGATGGAAAAGCCCTATCAACCCTAAAAGCCCTAAAGCCCTGTGATGGAAAAGCCCTATCAGCCCTAAAGCCCTGTGATGGAAAAGCCCTATCAGCCCTAAAGCCCTGTGATGGAAAGCCCTATCAGCCCTAAAGCCCTGTGATGGAAAGCCCTATCAGCCCTAAAGCCCTGTGATGGAAAAGCCCTATCAGCCCTTTGAGCCCTGTAAAGCCCATGTGATGGAAAACAGTCCTATCAGCCCTGCAAAAGCCCAAAAAACCTATGATGGAAACCCATTTAGACTAAAAGTGGCTAATCTGCCCTGGCATGGAAACCTTCTTGGCTCCTCTATTGTCCTAAATCTCTGCCTGCTGGCATGTCCACCTTTTTGGCTCCTGTATTTCCAAATCATGTGGGTCTGCTGGCATGTCCACCTCTGGCTCCTTGCTTTCCAAATCTCTGCCAGTGGCATGTCCACATTTAGACTAAAACTGTCATATTCTGTCTGCTGGCATGTCCACCTTCTTGGCTCCTCTTTTGTCCAAATCTCTGTCTGCTGGCATGTCCACCTTCTTGGCTCCTCTATTGTCCAAATCTCTGTCTGCTGGCATGTCCACCTTCTTGGCTCTTCGATTGTCCAAATCTCTGCCTGCTGTTGCCTCCTGTACTTCATTCTCGCTGACCTTTCCCATGACCCCTGACAATCCCTTTTTTAATTCAGTCGATACAAGAAGTAAACTGAAATTACAATTCGCCTCAATACTTTAAAAAAAGTGGAATAAGAATTTTGGTCCTGAATTGAAATGGAATTGACCCCAACCCTGCTCCTCCCCTGTCTTCTGACCTCTCCTGCCCTCTGTCCTGTCTTGCCCTGCTCTGTCCTATCCTGTCCTTCACCTCTGCTCTTCTCCTCTCTCCAGGTAAGACAGGTACAGGTGTGTCAGATGATCTCCTGCCTGACTTTGATGTGAAGATTATGCCAGGTAGGTAGGGGCGTGTCCTCCTCACCTGTGTCTGTCTGTCTCTTCTTTTCACTCATTAACACAAAACTATTGCTTCTTCACTGCCCAATCAGCCTCATGTTGTTCTTTAGTAATCCAATCAGTTATCTTATTACAAATCAAACAAATTATTATGGTCAGTTTACTGTTGAACAATGAGAGAGAGAGCGAGAGAGACAGATCAGAGATAGAAAGAGACAAACCAGAGAGAGCGAGACCAGAGAGATAGGAAGAAAGAGAGAGAGAGATCAGAGACAGAAAGAGACAGACCAGAGAGAGACAGACGAGACCAGACCAGAGAGAGAGATCAGAGACAGAAAGAGACAGACCAGAGAGATAGGAAGAAAGAGAGAGACAGACCAGAGAGAGACAGACCAGAGAGAGCGAGACCAGAGAGATAGGAAGAAAGAGAGAGAGAGATCAGAGACAGAAAGAGACAGACCAGAGAGATAGAAGAAAGAGAGACAGACCAGAGAGAGACAGACCAGAGAGAGCGAGACCAGAGAGATAGGAAGAAAGAGAGAGAGAGATCAGAGACAGAAAGAGACAGACCAGAGAGAGCGAGACCAGAGAGAGACAGACCAGAGAGAGACAGACCAGAGAGAGCGAGACCAGAGAGAGACAGACCAGAGAGAGACAGACCAGAGAGAGCGAGACCAGAGAGAGAAAGAGAGAGAGAGACTTGTGGTGTCTGACCCAGCCCAAAGGAAGTCCATCATTAGGGATTGTTATTGTGAGTAACATAATGATAGTGAGAGAGTTTACAGGATGGTTGAACGGGACATTATGGAGTAATGATGTTTAAAGGGTTTACAGGATGGTTGAACGGGACATTATGGAGTAATGATGTTTACAGGATGGTTAAACTGGACATTATGGAGTAATGATGTTTACAGGATGGTTGAACGGGACATTATGGAGTAATGATGTCTACAGGATGGTTGAACAGGACATTATGGAGTAATGATGTTTACAGGATGGTTGAACGGGACATTATGGAGTAATGATGTTTACAGGATGGTTGAACGGGACATTACGGAGTAATGATGTTTACAGGATGGTTGAACGGGACATTATGGAGTAATGATGTTTACAGGATGGTTGAACGGGACATTATGGAGTAATGATGTTTAAAGGGTTTACAGGATGGTTGAACGGGACATTACGGAGTAATGATGTCTACAGGATGGTTGAACAGGACATTATGGAGTAATGATGTTTACAGGATGGTTGAACGGGACATTATGGAGTAATGATGTCTACAGGATGGTTGAACATGACATTATGGAGTAATGATGTTTACAGGATGGTTGAACGGGACATTATGGAGTAATGATGTCTACAGGATGGTTGAACGGGACATTATGGAGTAATGATGTTTACAGGATGGTTGAACGGGACATTATGGAGTAATGATGTTTACAGGATGGTTGAACAGGACATTATGGAGTAATGATGTTTAGAGGATGGTTGAACAGGACATTATGGAGTAATGATGTCTACAGGATGGTTGAACATGACATTATGGAGTAATGATGTTTACAGGATGGTTGAACGGGACATTATGGAGTAATGATGTCTACAGGATGGTTGAACGGGACATTATGGAGTAATGATGTTTACAGGATGGTTGAACGGGACATTACGGAGTAATGATGTTTACAGGATGGTTGAACGGGACATTATGGAGTAATGATGTTTACAGGATGGTTGAACAGGACATTACGGAGTAATGATGTTTACAGGATGGTTGAACGGGACATTATGGAGTAATGATGTTTAGAGGATGGTTGAACAGGACATTATGGAGTAATGATGTCTACAGGATGGTTGAACAGGACATTATGGAGTATTGATGTTTAGAGGATGGTTGAACAGGACATTATGGAGTAATGAGGTTTAAAGGGTTTACAGGATGGTTGAACGGGACATTACAGAGTAATGATGTTTACAGAGTTTACAGGATGGTTGAACGGGACATTATGGAGTAATGATGTTTAGAGGATGGTTGAACGGGACATTATGGAGTAATGATGTTTAGAGGATGGTTGAACAGGACATTATGGAGTAATGATGTTTACAGGATGGTTGAACAGGACATTATGGAGTAATGATGTTTAAAGGGTTTACAGGATGGTTGAACGGGACATTATGGAGTAATGATGTTTAGAGGATGGTTGAACAGGACATTATGGAGTAATGATGTTTAGAGGATGGTTGAACAGGACATTATGGAGTAATGATGTTTAGAGGATGGTTGAACAGGACATTATGGAGTAATGATGTTTAGAGGATGGTTGAACATGACATTACGGAGTAATGATGTTTACAGGATGGTTGAACGGGACATTATGGAGTAATGATGTTTACAGGATGGTTGAACAGGACATTATGGAGTAATGATGTTTAAAGGGTTTACAGGATGGTTGAACAGGACATTACGGAGTAATGATGTTTACAGGATGGTTGAACAGGACATTATGGAGTAATGATGTTTAGAGGATGGTTGAACAGGACATTATGGAGTAATGATGTCTACAGGATGGTTGAACGGGACATTATGGAGTAATGATGTTTACAGGATGGTTAAACTGGACATTATGGAGTAATGATGTTTACAGGATGGTTGAACAGGACATTATGGAGTAATGATGTTTACAGGATGGTTGAATGGGACATTACGGAGTAATGATGTTTACAGGATGGTTGAACAGGACATTACGGAGTAATGATGTTTACAGGATGGTTGAACGGGACATTATGGAGTAATGATGTTTACAGGATGGTTGAACGGGACATTATGGAGTAATGATGTCTACAGGATGGTTGAACGGGACATTATGGAGTAATGATGTTTAGAGGATGGTTGAATGGGACATGGGAGTCAGAGAGAAGGGAGATTATATTGTCTTCTGTCAAATTCAGATGTTTCCTCATCTTGGAGGTTGTTGACAGATTTGGGTATGGTGAGATGGAAATGGCTTATTCAGTGATGACTCATTCACTCTCATTTCAAATGTTGATGTTGCATTAGTACATGTTCTTCTCAACAGCAGCTCCCACATCGTACTGTAGTGTTTCATAGTCAGTGTTTGTGTTTAGCAGCTCCCACATCGTACTGTAATGTTTGTGTTTAGCAGCTCCCACATCGTACTGTAGTGTTTGTGTTTAGCAGCTCCCACATCGTACTGTAGTGTTTGTGTTTAGCAGCTCCCACATCGTACTGTAGTGTTTGTGTTTAGCAGCTCCCACATCGTACTGTAGTGTTTGTGTTTAGCAGCTCCCACATCATACTGTAGTGTTTGTGTTTAAGCAACTCCCACATCGTACTGTAATATTTGTGTTTAGCAGCTCCCACATCGTACTGTATTGTTTGTGTTTAGCAGCTCCCACATCGTACTGTAATGTTTGTGTTTAAGCAGCTCCCACATCGTACTGTAGTGTTTGTGTTTAGCAGCTCCCACATCGTACTGTAGTGTTTGTGTTTAGCAGCTCCCACATCGTACTGTAGTGTTTGTGTTTAGCAGCTCCCACATCGTACTGTAGTGTTTGTGTTTAGCAGCTCCCACATCGTACTGTAGTGTTTGTGTTTAGCAGCTCCCACATCATACTGTAGTGTTTGTGTTTAGCAGCTCCCACATCTTACTGTAGTGTTTGTGTTTAGCAGCTCCCAAATCATACTGTAGTGTTTGTGTTTAGCAGCTCCCACATCGTACTGTAGTGTTTGTGTTTAGCAGCTCCCACATCGTACTGTAGTGTTTGTGTTTAGCAGCTCCCACATCGTACTGTAGTGTTTGTGTTTGTGTTTAGCAGCTCCCACATCGTACTGTAGTGTTTGTGTTTGTGTTTAGCAGCTCCCACATCATACTGTAATGTTTGTGTTTAGCAGCTCCCACATCATACTGTAATGTTTGTGTTTAGCAGCTCCCACATCGTACTGTAGTGTTTGTGTTTAGCAGCTCCCACATCGTACTGTAATGTTTGTGTTTAGCAGCTCCCACATCGTACTGTAATGTTTGTGTTTAGCAGCTCCCACATCGTACTGTATTGTTTGTGTTTAGCAGCTCCCACATCGTACTGTAGTGTTTGTGTTTAGCAGCTCCCACATCGTACTGTATTGTTTGTGTTTAGCAGCTCCCACATCGTACTGTATTGTTTGTGTTTAGCAGCTCCCACATCATACTGTAGTGTTTGTGTTTAAGCAGCTCCCACATCGTACTGTAATGTTTGTGTTTAGCAGCTCCCACATCGTACTGTAATGTTTGTGTTTAGCAGCTCCCACATCGTACTCTAGTGTTTGTGTTTAGCAGCTCCCACATCGTACTGTAATGTTTGTGTTTAGCAGCTCCCACATCGTACTGTAGTGTTTGTGTTTAGCAGCTCCCACATCGTACTGTAATGTTTGTGTTTAGCAGCTCCCACATCGTACTCTAGTGTTTGTGTTTAGCAGCTCCCACATCGTACTGTAATGTTTGTGTTTAGCAGCTCCCACATCGTGCTGTAGTGTTTGTGTTTAGCAACTCCCACATCGTACTGTAGTGTTTGTGTTTAGCAGCTCCCACATCGTACTGTAGTGTTTGTGTTTAGCAGCTCCCACATCGTACTGTAGTGTTTGTGTTTAGCAGCTCCCACATCGTAATGTAGTGTTTGTGTTTAGCAGCTCCCACATCGTACTGTAATGTTTGTGTCTAGCAGCTCCTACATCGTACTGTAGTGTTTGTGTTTAGCAGCTCCCACATCATACTGTAGTGTTTGTGTTTAGCAGCTCCCACATCATACTGTAGTGTTTCTGTTTGTAGGTAAAATATAAATATTCAGTGCGTTTGGAAAGTATTCAGAACCCTTGACTTTTCTCACATTTCGATATGTTACAGTCTTATTTTAAAATTGATTAAATAGTTTTTTTCCCCTCATCAATCTACACACAAAACCCCATAAACAAAGCAAAAACAGGTTTGTAGAATATTTGTCCAAATGTATTAAAAAAAATCTGAAATATCACAAGTATTCAGACCCTTTACTCAATACTTTATTTAAGCACTTTTGGCAGTGATTACAGCCTCGAGTCTTCTTGGGTATGATGCTGAAAGCTTGGCACATCTGTATTTGGGAAGTTTCTCCCATTTTCCTCTGCAGATCCTCTAAAGCTCTGTCAGGTTTGATGGGGAGCGTCGCTGCAAAGCTATTTTCAGGTCTCTCCAGAGATGTTCGATTCGGGTTCAACTCCTGACCACTCTGGGGTCGGTTTTCATCAAGGACCTCTCTGTACTTTGCTCTGTTCATATTTCCCTCGATCCTGACTGGTCTCCCAGTCCCTGCCGCTGAAAAACATCCCCACAGTATGATGCCGCCACCACCATGCTTCACCATAGGGATGGTGCCAGGTTTCCTCCGGATGTGACGCTTGGCATTCAGGCCAAAGATTTCAATTTGGTTTCATCAGACCAGAGAATCTTCTTTCTCATGGTCTGAGAGACCTTTAGGTGCCTTTTGGAAAACTCCAAGTGGGATGTCATGTGCCTTTTTGTGAGGAGTGGCTTCTGTCTGGCCACTCAACCATAAAGGCCTGATTGGTGGAGTGCTGCAGAGATGATTGTCCTTCTGGAAGGTTCTCCCATCTCCACAGAGGAACTCTGGGGCTCTGTCAGAGTGACCATCAGGTTCTTGGTCACCTCCCTGACCAAGGCCCTTCTCCCACGTTTGCTCAGTTTGGCCGGGTGGCCAGCTCTAGGAAGAGTCTTGGTGGTTCCAAACTTCTTCCATTTAAGAATGATGGAGGCCACTGTGTTCTTGGGGACCTTCAATAGTGCAGACATTTTTAGTGCCCTTCCCCAGATCTGTGCATTGACACAATCCTGTCTGAGCTCTACGGACAATTCCTTCGACCTCTTGGCTTGGTTTTTGCTCTGACATGCACTGTCAACTATGGGACGTTATATAGACAGTTGTGTGCCTATCCAAATCATGTCCAATCAATTGAATTTACCAGCGGTGGACTCCAATCAAGTTGTAGTATCAGACCTCAGGATAAGACCCAGATGCAGACAGTTCGAAATAACAAAAGTGTATTACAACAATGGGGGCAGGCCAACGACAGGTCAAGGGCAGGCAGAGGTCAGTAATCCAGAGCAGAGTCTGAAAGGTACAGAACGGCAGGCAGGATCAGGGTCTGGGTCAGGCAGAGGTCAGTAATCCAGGACCGTGTCACAAGGTACAGAACAGCAGGCAGGCTCAGGGTCAGGGCAGGCAGAACGGTCAAAACCGGGAAAACTATAAAACAGGGACTATAGCGAAAAACAGGAGTATGGGAAAACGCTGGCAGGCTTGACGAGACAAGATGAACTGGCAACACACCAACAGAGACCACAGGTATAAATACACAGGGGATATTGAGGAAAATGGGCAACACCTGGAGGGGTGGAGACAAGCACAAGACAGGTAAAACAGATCAGGGTGTGACATGTAGAGACATCTAAAGGATGATCAATGGAAACAAGATGGACCTGAGCTCAATTTTGAGTCTCATAGAAAAGGGTTTGAATACTTATGTAAATAAGGTATTTCTGCTTTTTTAAGTTGAATACATTTGCTAAAATTTCTGGAAAACTGTTTTCGCTTTGTCATAATGGGGTGTTGTGTGTAGATTGATGAGGAACACAATTAGTTAATCGATTTTAGAATAAGGCTGTAATGTAAAAACAAAATGTGGGATAATGGAAGGGGTTTGAATACATTCTGAATGCATTGTTTGTCTCTGTGTGTATTAGAGATAATACAAATATGTCTCTGTGTGTAGTATATAGAATACAAATATATGTCTCTGTGTGTAGTATATAGAATACAAATATATGTCTCTGTGTGTAGTATTTAGAATACAAATATATGTCTCTGTGTGTAGTATATAGAATACAAATATGTCTCTGTGTGTAGTATATAGAATACAAATATGTCTCTGTGTGTAGTATATAGAATACAAATATATGTCTCTGTGTGTAGTATATAGAATACAAATATATGTCTCTGTGTGTAGTATATAGAATACAAATATGTCTCTGTGTGTAGTATATAGAATACAAATATGTCTCTGTGTGTAGTATATAGAATACAAATATATGTCTCTGTGTGTAGTATATAGAATACAAATATATGTCTCTGTGTGTAGTATATAGAATACAAATATGTCTCTGTGTGTAGTATATAGAATACAAATATATGTCTCTGTGTGTAGTATATAGAATACAAATATATGTCTCTGTGTGTAGTATATAGAATACAAATATGTCTCTGTGTGTAGTATATAGAATACAAATATATGTCTCTGTGTGTAATATATAGAATACAAATATATGTCTCTGTGTGTAGTGTATAGAATACAAATATATGTCTCTGTGTGTAGTCATCATACCTTCATAATGATGGTAGTCGATTAGTAAGATACTGTAACAGGAAACACTCTTTCCCTTTCCTGCCTGTAGCCTAGTCCCCTGACCAGACTTCCTGAAGAGTTGAGAGGATGTGTGTGTGTGGAGGGAATACTCTGTGTGCGAGGGAATACTCTTCCAAGCAAAAACAAATACCACTTCCTACTCTAGAATGTTTTTACATAGAAATGTAACTTTCATCTCTCTCTCATCTCTCTCTTCCAGAATGGGCCTTTGTGGGCTCGGTAGCCCTGGGTATTATCCTGTTCATCTTGTTGTTTGGTGTGTGTTGGTGCCAGTGCTGTCCTCACTCCTGCTGCTGTTATGTGTCCTGTTGGTGCTGCCCTGAGACCTGCTGCTGCCCACGACACTGTAAGTTCTGCGGCTTCCACTGGAGATCAATTTGTAAGTCGCTCTGGATAAGAGCGTCTGCTAAATGACTTAAATGTAAATGTAAATGTAGATCATACCACGTTAGATCAACTGTTGTAGTAAACTAATATTGTAGCATACTACAGTTATTGTAGCATATGTCACTCATTCTACCAATCCACTACCACCTTTTTAGTGGATATAATTTCTACTACTGTAGAATTCCCAGAGCACTTGTGGAGTGTGGAATACCTGAAGTATTACCTGTGGAGTGTGGAATACCTGAAGTATTACCTGTGGAGTCTGGAATACCTGAAGTATTACCTGTGGAGTGTGGAATACCTGAAGTATTATCTGTGGAGTCTGGAATACCTGAAGTAATACCTGTTGAGTCTGGAATACCTGAAGTATTACCTGTGGAGTCTGGAATACCTGAAGTATTACCTGTGGAGTCTGGAATACCTGAAGTATTACCTGTGGAGTCTGGAATACCTGAAGAATTACCTGTGGAGTCTGGAATACCTGAAGAATTACCTGTGGAGTCTGGAATACCTGAAGTATTACCTGTGTAGTCTGGAATACCTGAAGTATTACCTGTGGAGTCTGGAATACCTGCAGGGATGAATGTTCCTCCTCCAGTATTACCTGTGGAGTCTGGAATACCTGAAGTATTACCTGTGGAGTCTGGAATACCTGAAGTGATGAATGTTCCTCCTCCAGTATTACCTGTGTAGTCTGGAATACCTGAAGTATTACCTGTGGAGTCTGGAATACCTGAAGAATTACCTGTGGAGTCTGGAATACCTGCAGGGATGAATGTTCCTCCTCCAGTATTACCTGTGGAGTCTGGAATACCTGAAGTAGTACCTGTGGAGTCTGGAATACCTGAAGTGATGAATGTTCCTCCTCCAGTATTACCTGTGTAGTCTGGAATACCTGAAGTATTACCTGTGGAGTCTGGAATACCTGCAGGGATGAATGTTCCTCCTCCAGTATTACCTGTGGAGTCTGGAATACCTGAAGTAGTACCTGTGGAGTCTGGAATACCTGAAGTGATGAATGTTCCTCCTCCAGTATTACCTGTGTAGTCTGGAATACCTGAAGTATTACCTGTGGAGTCTGGAATACCTGAAGTATTACCTGTGGAGTCTGGAATACCTGAAGTATTACCTGTGGAGTCTGGAATACCTGAAGTATTACCTGTGGAGTCTGGAATACCTGAAGTGATGAATGTTCCTCCTCCAGTATTACCTGTGGAGTCTGGAATACCTGAAGTGATGAATGTTCCTCCTCCAGTATTACCTGTGTAGTCTGGAATACCTGAAGTAGTACCTGTGGAGTCTGGAATACCTGAAGTATTACCTGTGGAGTCTGGAATACCTGCAGGGATGAATGTTCCTCTTCCAGTATTACCTGTGTCTTCTATCTCTCTGTCTTCTCTCCATGTAGTGTACGAGGCAGGAAAGGGGTTGAGGAGCAGGGCTTCGTCCCCCCAGATCGCTGTCTATCCACCCTACTACGTACCTGGGGTCCCGGCCATGGTCCCCATCGCTCCCCCCTCCCTGGTGGACACCACGATGATGTCCGCTCCCCCCTCTGTGTCAGAGAACAGCGCAGCTGGAGGTGGGTACTGGGTCTGGTGTTGTCTATTGATGTCCTGATGTTTTAAATGTTATCTAACAAACTGCCTTTTCATTTTTAACTTCATTTAAAGCAGCAATATAAGAAACATACTGATATAGCTGAACAGCCATTTCTTCACCTTGTTGAACGTGTGTGGAAAGCTCATACAGAGCCCAACAGTTTGTCGTAGTGAGGCCTGTCTCTCCTCTCCTGCCTGACAAGTGTTTGTTGTCTCATCTACGTCTCAGTGCGGCCTGTGTACCGGCTGCAGTCCTCTCTGGATCAGTCCTCTCTGGATCAGGACTCTCTGAAGGTGTTGCAGCACGTAGAGAAACAGCTGTCTCTTTTCCACCCGGCCAAGGCCCAGAGCCACGACTGTAAGCCCGACAGACAGACAGACAGTAGACTCTATACACCCTATACTCTACTCTGTCTGAAATCCACTTCTGCATGAGCCACGACTGCCAGACAGCCAGACAGCCAGACAGACAGACAGACAGACAGACAGACAGACAGACAGACAGACAGACAGACAGACAGACAGACAGTAGACTCTATACACCCTATACTCTACTCTGTCTGAAATCCACTTCTGCATGTGTCATGACTGTAAGCCCTACAGACAGACAGATAGTTACCATACCTTGTGTAGACTCAGCAGGACGTATAATCTGCTACCTCTGACATCCTGTGAAATCAAATCCACTCTGAAATCAACCTGACTCATGGCTGTAAGCCCTACAGACAGACAACCCCTGTGTAGGACAGAGTCAACATGCTTTTTATACTCTAGCTATAATCTGCATGAAATCCATTCTGAACTAACCTCTGCCTACACACTACTCTCTGAAACCCTAGCTTCAACAATGCTCCTCTTCTCTCTTCTCCTGCAACTGCACAAGCATTTCGCTACACCCGCAATAACATCTGCTAAATATGTGACCAATAAAATGTGTTTGATTTGAAATCATAAAGACAACACACCTGATTCCTCCTACTTCATAAAGACAACACACCTGATTCCTCCTACTTCATAAAGACAACACACCTGATTCTTCCTACTTCATAAAGACAACACACCTGATTCCTCCTACTTCATAAAGACAACACACCTGATTCCCCCTACTTCATAAAGACAACACACCTGATTCCCCCTACTTCATAAAGACAACACACCTGATTCCTCCTACTTCATAAAGACAACACACCTGATTCTTCCTACTTCAGAAAGACAACACACCTGATTCCTCCTACTTCATAAATACAACACACCTGATTCCTCCTACTTCATAAAGACAACACACCTGATTCTTCCTACTTCATAAAGACAACACACCTGATTCCTTCTACTTCATAAAGACAACACACCTGATTCCTCCTACTTCATAAAGACAACACACCTGATTCCTCCTACTTCATAAAGACAACACATCTGATTCCTCCTACTTCATAAAGACAACACACCTGATTCCTTCTACTTAATAAAGACAACCCAGCTGATTCCTCCTACTTCATAAAGACAACACACCTGATTCCTCCTACTTCATAAAGACAACACACCTGATTCCTCCTACTTCATAAAGACAACACACCTGATTCCTCCTACTTCATAAAGACAACACACCTGATTCCTCCTACTTCATAAAGACAACACACCTGATTCCTCCTACTTCATAAATACAACACACCTGATTCCTCCTACTTCATAAAGACAACACACCTGATTCTTCCTACTTCATAAAGACAACACACCTGATTCCTCCTACTTCATAAAGACAACACACCTGATTCCTCCTACTTCATAAAGACAACACACCTGATTCCTCCTACTTCATAAAGACAACACACCTGATTCCTCCTACTTCATAAAGACAACACACCTGATTCCCCCTACTTCATGAAGACAACACACCTGATTCCTCCTACTTCATAAAGACAACACACCTGATTCCTTCAACTTCATAAAGACAACACACCTGATTCCCCCTACTTCATAAAGACAACCCAGCTGATTCTTCCTCGTTTTGTGAGCCAGTCTCACACTATCCGTACATCACCACCTTGTTGATCCTCATCTAATGATTCATTCCTCGAATTCCTCCAATCCTCATCAACTGCTGGTAGATTGTTTTCTTGCTCCGATTGGATGTGTTGGCCTTGTGTGTCAAAGACAGTCTGTAAAAGAAGACCTATTGTAATGTGTCTGCTTGTTTCAGAGGTTTTTCATCTAGGACTTCCTGTCTCTCTATGTTCTGTGCATGTCCACTGGGTTCTTCATTCACCTGGCATCTTATCTTAGGCCTAGTCACTGTGATACTAACACTGTGATTCATAGTATCATCAATACAGAAACGTACTCATGTCTCCACCCCTCCTCTCTCCTCCTCCTCCCCTCTCCTCTTCCTCAGCCTGCAGTATCTCAGAGCTCAGTTCTCTCCATGAGGTGGATACAGGGGGTTTCCGTCAGTCTTACCGCCAGATACAGAAGAAGGCCCTGCCAGCCATCCCTGACCACGACCGTGACCTTGAAGACATCCCTGACCTCCATCATCCCTCGTCCTCCTCTCAGACCCGTCGCTCCACACGCTACCAGCACCGCCGCAACCGCAGCATTGAGGAGGACCATCATCATGATAATAACAGCAGGTTTCCAGAAACGCCTTTAAACTGACTGTGTGTGGAGGGGAGTGGGGGTCGTGTGTGTGGAGGGGAGTGGGGGTCGTGTGTGTGGAGGGGAGTGGGGGTCGTGTGTATGGAGGGGAGTGGGGGTCGTGTGTGTGGAGGGGAGTGGGGATTGTGTGTGTGGAGGGGAGTGGGGGTCGTGTGGGGAGTGGGGGTGTGTGTGTGGAGGGGAGTGGGGGGTCGTGTGTGTGGAGGGGAGTGGGGGTCGTGTGTGTGGAGGGGAGAGTGGGGGTCGTGTGTGTGGGAGGGGAGTGGGGGTCGTGTGTGTGGTGGGGTGTGGGGGTTGTGTGTAGGAGGGGAGTGGGGGTTGTGTGTGTGGAGGGGAGTGGGGGTTGTGTGTGTGGAGGGGAGTGGGGGTTGTGTGTGTGGAGGGGAGTGGGGGTCTGTCAGGGGAGTGGCGGTTGTGTGTGTGGAGGGGAGTGGGGGTTGTGTGTGTGGAGGGGAGTGGGGTTGTGTGTGAGGGGAGTGGGGGTTGTGTGTGTGGAGGGGAGTGGGGGTTGTGTGTGTGGAGGGGAGTGGCGGTCGTGTGTGTGGAGGTGTGTGTGGGGGTTGTGTGTGTGGAGGGGAGTGGGGGTTGTGTGTGTGGAGGGGAGTGGGGGTTGTGTGTGTGGAGGGGAGTGGGGGTTGTGTGTGTCTTCATAGGGGTTGTGTGTGTGTGTCTTCATAGGGTTTGTGTGTGTTGGTAGGAGTGGGGGTTGTGTGT
Organism: Oncorhynchus masou masou; assembly: GCF_036934945.1. Taxonomy (NCBI): domain Eukaryota; kingdom Metazoa; phylum Chordata; class Actinopteri; order Salmoniformes; family Salmonidae; genus Oncorhynchus; species Oncorhynchus masou. The sequence continues at coordinate 353,098 of NW_027011005.1, read as the reverse complement.
GTGGAGGGGAGCGGGGGTTGTGTGTTTGTGTGTGTGTGTGTGTGTGTGTGTGTGTCTTCATAGGGGTTGTGTGTGTGTGTCTTCATAGGGGTTGTGTGTGTGTGGAGGGGAGTGGGGGTTGTGTGTATGTGTGTGTCGTGTGTGTGTGCGTGTGTGTGTCTTCATAGGGGTTGTGTGTATGTGTGTGTGTGTATGTGTGTGTATGTGTATGTGTGTGTGTGCATGTGTGTGCATGTGTGTGTGTGTGTGTGTGTGCATGTGTGTGTGTGTGTGTGTGTGTTCTGCATGTTCTAAGTCCCTAATGAGATGTTATGTCCAGGTGGAACCCTCGTTCAGAGCACCTGCAGCGTAAGGCCTTCCTCCTGGGTGGGAAGTCAGGCTCTCTGGATGAGCTGGAGGACTTTTCCCAGTGCTACAGACAGATAGGCCCCAGGGAGGAGCTCACTGTCAGGGACATCAGAGACACCGACCAGGAGTACGAGAGACTAGAGCTGCGGGAACGAGAAGGTGACCGAGATAGGGATCGAGATCGGGAATACTATCCACCTTCTTACTGGGACAAGACAACAAAACGTGGTTACCGTGACAACAGAGATCGTGATGACCGTGCAGAGACTTGGCGAGAACGAGATCGCCAAGAGGATTGCCATGGAGATCGTCAGGGAAATCGACAACGCAGTCCGCCACCCTCGCCCAAGAAGAGACGGGGCACGTGGGACAACGAGCTGGAGCAGCGCCCCCCTAAACCCCCCGCCCCTCCTCCCCCTCCTCGCCAGAGCCCCCGGGGGCGGGACTACGATGGCGAACTCCTGAGCACTCTTTTGGA
>NW_027011005.1:267272-347272 GCF_036934945.1 Oncorhynchus masou masou | reverse complement strand
TCGAGCCGACTCGGTGAAAAGAAATGTGTTGATGTGCCCTTGAGCAAGGCACTTAACCCTAATCGCTCCTGTAAGTCGCTCTGGATAAGAGCGTCTGCTAAATGACGTACATGTTGTGATTATGTGCCATCTGTCCTTCAAAGACTGTATTTGGTTTATAATAGTTTTATACATAGTTTATCAACTCTGCCTGTCTCTGTGTTAAGTCATGTTGTGATGACAATGCAGTAAATGATTGTGCAAGTGCAACTGAAAGCACTTGTGGGTATGTCTGTGTGTGTTTAAGATAAGATAACCACGGTGTGTTTAGTTTTCATATCGTTGTGTAAACCGCTAAACACACAACTTTATCTCCACTCATTAGCACTCACACACACACACACACACACACACACACACACTGGCTGTCAACTTACCACAGCTCTTTCTCGCGCCTGCAAAACCTGTTGAAGGATTCGTTACAATTGTTCATGTTTAGTGTTGTTTTTTTTCCACTTCTTTCAGTGTATTTATTGTTCATAGCTTTTGTGCTTTTCTATGTTATTTTCTTTCTATGCTTGTTCTACGTCATCGTGTTTCTGTGTTCCATTTATCTGTCTGTCAATGAGACGGTTGTTTCACAGCCCAGCTCCCTGTCTGTCAATGACACGTTGTTTCACTGAGTTGAAGTCATAGGCGACAGGCAACAATGGCTTTGTCTATTTATGATCATCACCAACTGACTGTTACTCTAAGAGATCTGGTAAACACACACACACACACACTGTATCTTGGAAAGTGCATGTTGGTGAACACTAAACGGCGGCAGGGTAGCCTAGTGGTTAGAGTGTTGGACTAGTACCCGAAAGGTTGCAAGTTCAAATCCCTGAGCTGACAAGGTACAAATCTGTCATTCTGCCCCTGAACAGGCAGTTAACCCACTGTTCCCAGGCCATAGTTGAAAATAAGAATTTGTTCTTAACTGACTTGCCTAGTTAAATAAAGGTAAAATAAATAAACACACAAACACTTCTCCTTTAGGTTACCTTGTTATAATAACTTGTACCATAACTGGGCTTTTTGCAATAACAAACTAATGCCTAATGAACTATTTATTATTTAACTCCAGAGACGCAGTTTAACCACAGCCTTTACCTCAAATACTGTTGACCAGGCAGCTTCAATCTCATTCAATAAAGTCTACTTAATCTCCACATCTTCTCCACTGTCCTTCATTCACTTCATAAGGACCTTTTGTCACCCTTTAAGTGTCTTTATGGTTGTAAAGTATGTCTTATAAATCATTGTAGTGAAGTGTGTCTTGTAAACTGTGGTATGTTTTATAAACTATTTGTGAATCAACACTTTAGTTGTTATGAAGACTATATGAATGATCTAGAAAGTCTTAATATAAGTGGGCCAGTTAATTGTTCTGTTTTCTGATACACATGTCCTCTGTTGAGTCTGAGGCTGTTTTCCGCCCGGCGACTCATGATGAGGTTGGGGAGGGGCTGACCACTCAGCTCAGGGTTGTATGTGAGGAATGTGGTTGAGCAAGTCCTTCCTAGGCCTGAGAGTCTCAGAGCTTACACACACGCTAGCCTGAGGGGAGGGATGACATCACTTCTATGAGAGGATAACAACAAATATGTCAGCTAGATAACAACTATGTCAGCTCGATAGCAACTATGTCAGCTCGATAACAACTATGTCAGCTAGATAACAACTATGTCAGCTAGATAACAACTATGTCAGCTAGATAACAACTATGTCAGCTAGATAACAACAACTATGTCAGATAACAACAACTCTGTCATCAGATAGATAACAACAACTCTGTCAGATAGATAACTATGTCAGCTAGATAACAACAACTATGTCAGATAACAACAACTATGTCAGATAACAACAACTGTCATAACAACTATGTCAGCTAGATAACAACTACGTCAGCTAGATAACAACTATGTCAGCTAGATAACAACTATGTCAGCTAGATAACAACAACTCTGTCATCAGCTAAATAACAACAACTCTGTCATCAGCTAAATAACAACAACTCTGTCATCAGCTAAATAACAACAACTATGTCAGATAACAACAACTATGTCAGCTAGATAACAACAACTATGTCAGCTAGATAACAACAACTATGTCAGCTAGATAACAACAACTATGTCAGATAGATAACAACAACTATGTCAGATAGATAATAACAACTATGTCAGATAGATCATAACAACTCTGTCAGTTACACCCGTAGCACACAAGGGGTCTGGTTCCTGGACACAGAAGCAGCATGCTTTTAGTCTAGGACTAAGCCTAAACTGGTTCCGGGAAACTGGTCGAAGAAGTCAAACCGCTTCGGAGGTTTTATTTCCATTACAAATAATAACATCTGGTCCATATTGGAAACCCAGGGACAGGATACAACTGAGTACTAAGTAGGAAAGATAGAGTAGCTGCTGTCATCCTCTGTGGATGAGAATACAATAGCAGGAAACCACCAGTGGTAAAGCTGGGCAGGTGCAGAGTAGAGTGGGTGTGCTCATGGGAGAGAAACAATCTGTTAAGGAATTCCTAGATCCACATACCTTACCTACACAGACAGAGACACAGACGTTTGCAAGCATGCACGCACAAAAACACACACACACACTTGCATTTGTGGACATTGTCTATGAGTACTACCAAGTGGTGTAGTGAGAGTGGTTGGTTGGCCTGGGTGAGAGACAGGGAGTGCGTCTCAAATGGCACCCTACTTCCTATATAGTGCACTACTTTTGACCAGGGCAAATGGCAACCTATTCCCTGTATAGTGCACTACTTTTTACTGGGGCAAATTGTACTCTATTTCATATATAGTGTACTACTTTTGACCAGGGCAAATTACACCCTATTCCCTACATAGTAAACTATTTTTGACCAGAGCCCAAAAAGTAGTGCACTACATAGGGAATATAGGATGCCATTTTGGGGCAACCTGGCTCTGCCCTAAGTCCTGTTGTCTCCTCAGAGTTGAACAAGCAGCCTGTCGGTCCCCGGCTGGGGGGAACCAGGGAGCCGCTGGCTCTGCTCTGAGACCTGTTGTCTCCTCAGAGTTGAACAAGCAGCCTGTCGGTCGCCGGCTGGGGGAACCAGGGGCCGCTGGCTCTGCTCTGAGACCTGTTGGCCCCAGGCCTATGGGGCTTTATAGGCTTTACATTCACATGGCAATGTTCTGGGGTCGCATGCTTTGTCCATTGGGAAACTATGTTCACAGGGCAATAAAACACTGCTAAGAGGTCTACACAAGACAGTGCCAAATAACACACAAAACAGGGGGGGGGGATAGAGAAGGGGAGGGAGGGAGAAAGGGGGGAGAGAGAAAGAAGGGGAGGGAGAGAGGAAGAAGGGGAGGGAGAAAGAAAGAAGGGGAGGGAGAAAGAAGGGGAGGGAGAGAAAGAAGGGGAGGGAGGGAGAGAGAAAGAAGGGGAGGGAGGGAGAAAGGGGGAGAGAGAAAGAAGGGGAGGGAGGGAGAAAGGGGGAGGGAGAAAGAAGGGGAGGGAGAGAGAAAGAAGGGGAGGGAGAGAGAAAGAAGGGGAGGGAGGGAGAAAGAAGGGGAGGGGGAGAGATGCTAAGCCAATGGTTGCTTAGTTTACAGGTGTTAGGCTGATACACTGTCTGCTTAGTTTACAGGTGTTAGGCTGATACACTGTCTGCTTAGTTTACAGGTGTTACGCTGATACACTGTCTGCTTAGTTTACAGGTGTTAGGCTGATACACTGGTTGCTTAGTTTACAGGTGTTAGGCTGATACACTGTCTGCTTAGTTTACAGGTGTTAGGCTGCTATACTGTCTGCTTAGTTTACAGGTGTTAGGCTGATACACTGTCTGCTTAGTTTACAGGTGTTAGGCTGATACACTGTCTGCTTAGTTTACAGGTGTTAGGCTGCTACACTGTCTGCTTAGTTTACAGGTGTTAGGCTGATACCTTGGTTGATTAGTTTACAGGTGTTAGGCTGCTACACTGGTTGCTTAGTTTACAGGTGTTAGGCTGATACACTGGTTGCTTAGTTTACAGGTGTTAGGCTGATACACTGTCTGCTTAGTTTACAGGTGTTAGGCTGATACACTGGTTGCTTAGTTTACAGGTGTTAGGCTGATACACTGTCTGCTTAGTTTACAGGTGTTAGGCTGATACACTGGTTGCTTAGTTTACAGGTGTTAGGCTGATACACTGGTTGCTTAGTTTACAGGTGTTAGGCTGCTACACTGTCTGCTTAGTTTACAGGTGTTAGGCTGATACACTGTCTGCTTAGTTTACAGGTGTTAGGCTGATACACTGTCTGCTTAGTTTACAGGTGTTAGGCTGATACACTGGTTGCTTAGTTTACAGGTGTTAGGCTGATACACTGGTTGCTTAGTTTACAGGTGTTAGGCTGATTCACTGTCTGCTTAGTTTACAGGTGTTAGGCTGATACACTCTCTGCTTAGTTTACAGGTGTTAGGCTGATACACTGGTTGCTTAGTTTACAGGTGTTAGGCTGATTCACTGTCTGCTTAGTTTACAGGTGTTAGGCTGATACACTGTCTGCTTAGTTTACAGGTGTTAGGCTGATACACTGTCTGCTTAGTTTACAGGTGTTAGGCTGATACACTGTCTGCTTAGTTTACAGGTGTTAGGCTGATACACTGGTTGCTTAGTTTACAGGTGTTAGGCTGATACACTGTCTGCTTAGTTTACAGGTGTTAGGCTGATACACTGTCTGCTTAGTTTACAGGTGTTAGGCTGATACACTGTCTGCTTAGTTTACAGGTGTTAGGCTGATTCACTGTCTGCTTAGTTTACAGGTGTTAGGCTGATACACTGTCTGCTTAGTTTACAGGTGTTACGCTGATACACTGTCTGCTTAGTTTACAGGTGTTGGGCTGATACACTGTCTGCTTAGTTTACAGGTGTTAGGCTGATACACTGGTTGCTTAGTTTACAGGTGTTAGGCTGATACACTGTCTGCTTAGTTTACAGGTGTTAGGCTGATACACTGGTTGCTTAGTTTACAGGTGTTAGGCTGATACACTGTCTGCTTAGTTTACAGGTGTTAGGCTGATACACTGGTTGCTTAGTTTACAGGTGTTAGGCTGATACACTGGTTGCTTAGTTTACAGGTGTTAGGCTGATTCACTGTCTGCTTAGTTTACAGGTGTTAGGCTGATACACTGTCTGCTTAGTTTACAGGTGTTAGGCTGATACACTGTCTGCTTAGTTTACAGGTGTTAGGCTGATACACTGTCTGCTTAGTTTACAGGTGTTAGGCTGATTCACTGTCTGCTTAGTTTACAGGTGTTAGGCTGATTCACTGTCTGCTTAGTTTACAGGTGTTACGCTGATACACTGTCTGCTTAGTTTACAGGTGTTAGGCTGATACACTGTCTGCTTAGTTTACAGGTGTTAGGCTGATACACTGTCTGCTTAGTTTACAGGTGTTAGGCTGATACACTGGTTGCTTAGTTTACAGGTGTTAGGCTGATACACTGTCTGCTTAGTTTACAGGTGTTAGGCTGATACACTGGTTGCTTAGTTTACAGGTGTTAGGCTGATTCACTGTCTGCTTAGTTTACAGGTGTTAGGCTGATACACTGTCTGCTTAGTTTACAGGTGTTAGGCTGATACACTGGCTGCTTAGTTTACAGGTGTTAGGCTGATACACTGGTTGCTTAGTTTACAGGTGTTAGGCTGATACACTGTCTGCTTAGTTTACAGGTGTTAGGCTGATTCACTGTCTGCTTAGTTTACAGGTGTTAGGCTGATACACTGTCTGCTTAGTTTACAGGTGTTACGCTGATACACTGTCTGCTTAGTTTACAGGTGTTGGGCTGATACACTGTCTGCTTAGTTTACAGGTGTTAGGCTGATACACTGGTTGCTTAGTTTACAGGTGTTAGGCTGATACACTGTCTGCTTAGTTTACAGGTGTTACGCTGATACACTGGTTGCTTAGTTTACAGGTGTTAGGCTGATACACTGTCTGCTTAGTTTACAGGTGTTAGGCTGATACACTGTCTGCTTAGTTTACAGGTGTTACGCTGATACACTGGTTGCTTAGTTTACAGGTGTTAGGCTGATACACTGTCTGCTTAGTTTACAGGTGTTAGGCTGATTCACTGTCTGCTTAGTTTACAGGTGTTAGGCTGATACACTGTCTGCTTAGTTTACAGGTGTTACGCTGATACACTGTCTGCTTAGTTTACAGGTGTTGGGCTGATACACTGTCTGCTTAGTTTACAGGTGTTAGGCTGATACACTGGTTGCTTAGTTTACAGGTGTTAGGCTGATACACTGTCTGCTTAGTTTACAGGTGTTACGCTGATACACTGGTTGCTTAGTTTACAGGTGTTAGGCTGATACACTGTCTGCTTAGTTTACAGGTGTTAGGCTGATACACTGTCTGCTTAGTTTACAGGTGTTACGCTGATACACTGGTTGCTTAGTTTACAGGTGTTAGGCTGATACACTCTCTGCTTAGTTTACAGGTGTTAGGCTGATACACTGGTTGCTTAGTTTACAGGTGTTACGCTGATACACTGTCTGCTTAGTTTACAGGTGTTAGGCTGATACACTGGTTGCTTAGTTTACAGGTGTTAGGCTGATACACTCTCTGCTTAGTTTACAGGTGTTAGGCTGATACACTGGTTGCTTAGTTTACAGGTGTTAGGCTGATACACTGGTTGCTTAGTTTACAGGTGTTAGGCTGATACACTGGTTGCTTAGTTTACAGGTGTTACGCTGATACACTGTCTGCTTAGTTTACAGGTGTTAGGCTGATTCACTGTCTGCTTAGTTTACAGGTGTTAGGCTGATACACTGTCTGCTTAGTTTACAGGTGTTAGGCTGATACACTGTCTGCTTAGTTTACAGGTGTTAGGCTGATACACTGTCTGCTTAGTTTACAGGTGTTAGGCTGATACACTGTCTGCTTAGTTTACAGGTGTTAGCCTGATTCACTGTCTGCTTAGTTTACAGGTGTTAGGCTGATACACTGTCTGCTTAGTTTACAGGTGTTAGGCTGATACACTGTCTGCTTAGTTTACAGGTGTTAGGCTGATACACTGTCTGCTTAGTTTACAGGTGTTAGGCTGATACACTGGTTGCCATCAAACAGCTAGAATGGGATTATTTCCATCAAATGAATTAACAAGTATTATGATGTGGACTGAATGGATTCCCACCCTCGTCTACAACCGTCACAAAGTCAGCAGCGTTTGTGTCAGCACAGGGTCTCGGCTACTGGGAACACCCAGTGGTTTCATACTAGGCCTCCAGTCCCCTGGATCACTTCACCCGTTGTAGGCTACAGTGTCTTTGCCTTTTCAATTATATTCATCTAACCATTAAAAATGAACCTTTTGAATGAATGTATTCCAAACGAACTAAAAACATCTCACTGTCGGCTAATTATTGCCTAACAATGTCATGTGTAAAAAAAAAGACCCTAAATCACATTTAAAAAAGGCTGAATATTAATGTATGTATTAAAGTAATTATTTAAATATCGAATGAATTAACATATTAAAGATTTGCCGTCGCTTTCATTCTGTATTCTCATAGCGGCTTCCTGCGGTAGGAAGCACCTGTCCACGTCACATACAGCACCTGTTTCGGGGTGGGGTCTGTCTGTCTCCGCAGCCAGCAAACCAAATTCCCGAAAGGTGTCGGACAAGGAAGGAGCCGTGTTCAAGACAAGACACAAGACAATGGGGAGTCTGTTTAGGAGGATAATTTAGGTCCTTTTTTTTATAGGACATAAATTGGACGATATAATATTTATTAGTTTAATGGATCAATCAACGATGAGGAGGTTGATTCTGGCCGCGTTCGTCCTCTCTTCCCTACCGACAGGTGAGTTTTTGTTCATGAAAATTAGCAATTTATATTTGAATCGTTAAATGTTGTCAATTCGTCCTGTTCTTGCATTAGAGCTTCGTTTCATTTAGTCGCGTCAAAAGTTTATGCTATTCTAATGTATCCATCCACAACCCAAAAAGTTCCAATGACAAGCCAGTTAGGCAGGAGCCGGGGTATCGGTCACATGATGGAGAGATACCGATGAGTTCTCACGATGACTCGCACTGTCGTCCTATCAAGTTACAGATACTGATCCTTATCTAGATTTAGACCTACTCATAACGAAATACTGTAGATTGAAAATGGAATTCACCTTTTTTTAGAGCAAAACTCCTGTTGGTTTGGCTCCAGCTGGAGGGGGGTGTGTTAGTTATCCTGACATTGCACCTCAATAATAGTAATTATGGAGGATATTCAGGGACATAGACCCCGACAGTTACAGATTAACCTGACTCGCCTAAATGGCAACCTGGTCTCAGAGCATTTCGTATTATTCTGTACGTAAATTCGTGACACCCCATTGAGTGTGGTATGTTATGTTTGGTTACAGAAGATAAACTGTCACTTAAGGCAAAAAGAAAGTAGGGTAGATGGGTGGGTGTATAATGCAAACGTCTTGCTCTAACAACCCAAAGGGTTACGAGTTCATCACAGACAACTTCAGCATTTTAGCTAATTAGGATGTTTAACTACTTGCTACTTTGCATCTACTTAGCATGTTAGCTAAGCCTTCCCCTAACAGTTTTAGCTAACCCTTCCCCTAACACTAGCCTTAATCCTTTAACATAACTCCTGAACTCAACCTTAACCCTTAGCCTAGCTAATGTTAGCATGCTGTCTAACATTAACCACTTAGCTAGAATTTGTAACATATCATACGTTTTGCAAATTCCTAACATGTAATACGAATTGTAAGTTAACATATCATAGGAAATGTGTAATGGACATACAAATGAATACATACCATATGAAACTTAACATTTCATACTAAATGGAGTGTTTCGGATTTACATACAGAATAATACGGAATGCTCTAAAACCAGGTTGTAACTGGTGGTCTATTGCCGATATCCCTCAACTCTGGACCTCAAAGCCAGGTCCACTGCGTTTTGTCAGGGCTCTCCAAAACTGTCCCTGGGGAGAAACCGTCCCGTAGGTTTTCACTCTAACCTTAATCTAGCACACCTGATTATAATAATCAGCTGGTTGATAAACTGAACCAGGTTAGTTACACCTGGTCTTAGAGCGAAAACCTACAGGAGGGTAGCTCTCCAGGAACAGGGTTGGAGAACCCTGTCGTACGGTAAGAGTTGAATACACCTGGCCTGTACTGTAGTGTTATTTTTACAATGGAAGTTGAGTCTATTTGAATCAAACTGTTTCCTGTGGCAGCTGTCTCTTGCTTTCAGTCACTAGTTTTTCCAGTTGAACCACCTTCAGCAGGGTTTCTGTCAACACACGTACACATACTCTATCCCATTCTTTTATTCTCTCTATCTCATTCAATATGCTTTAACCTAATGATTCCCACCGGAACGCCAGCACATTTTGGTACCACCGATTCCTCTGTGATTTAACCGGGGCTGAGCTAGAGCGGTGTTTGTGAGACCAGGGCAGTCCGAATGGATTGAGCTACAAACTATTTAAAGCGATCTCTGAAAAGCTGAGGCTCTCAGGAACACGCACGTGTGACATGTTTAGGTCTATGACCTCACAAGCTACAGAAGAGTCGCTAGAAGGTAAGGTTATTCCACATAGCAGATCATAGGACATAGTGTCTATAATACTGTAAGGGTTTATTTTATATAGATCGTAGGAAATCCCAGGACATAGTGTCTATAATACTGTAAGGGGTTCTTCTACATAGATCATAGACACTATGTCCTGGGATTTCCTATAATATTGTAAGGGGTTCTTCTACGTAGATCGTAGGAAATCCCAGGACATAGTGTCTATAATACTGTAAGGGGTTCTTCTACATAGATCATAGGAAATCCCAGGACATAGTGTCTATAATACTGTAAGGGGTTCTTCTACGTAGATCATAGGAAATCCCAGGACATAGTGTCTCTAATACTGTAAGGGGTTCTTCTACGTAGATCATAGGAAATCCCAGGACATAGTGTCTATAATATTGTAATAAGCTCACATAGTTGCTGTCACAAACTCCACACAGTTGTCACTGACTAGTTGGATATTCATTTCCCAGTGAGCAAACCATTTTTGTACTTGTTTTTGCTTTGGTGGACCTTATGTTTTGTATTGGCATTTGTCAATAAAACTCATGAATACAACTGTTTATGTCAAATAGTTTTGTGTTCTACTTGTAGCCCTGGTTGTCCTGAAAATACAATGTTAAAACACTTCATTTTGAGAATAAATAGAAGGGCTGGATGTGCAGATCAATGAAAGTCAGATCAATGAGAAGCTGATTTTTGCTGTGGCCTCGGGACTAATAGGGTTAACGCACAACTGAGCAAAAGAACAAGTACATTAGTGTCTAGTTGTAGAAACAGACGCCTCACAAGGCAGCTTCATTAAAAAGTAAAAAACACCAGTCTCAACGTCAACAGTGAAACACCCGGGATGTCTCCTCTGTCCACAAAACACCAGTCTCAACGTTGAAAGAGGCGACTCCGGGATGCTGGCATTCTAGGCAAAGTGGGCCTCCCACTCCTCTTTCTATTCTGGTTAGGGCCAGTTTGCGCTGTTCTGTGAAGGGAGTAGTACACAGCGTTGTACGAGATCTTCAGTTGCTTGGCAATTTCTTGCATGGAATAGCTTTCATTTCACCGAACAAGAATAGACTGAAGAGTTTTAGAAGAAAGTACTTGGTTTCTGGACATTTTGAGCCTGTAATCGAACCCACGAATGCTGATGCTCCAGATACTCAACTAGTCTAAAGAAGGCCAGTTTTATTGCTTCTTTCATCATACGTTTCCAGCTGTGCTAACATTAATGGCAAAAGGGTTTTCTAATGATCAATTAGCCTTTTAAAATGATAAACTTGGATTAGCTAACACAACGTGCTGTTGGAACACAGGAGGGATGGTTGTTGATAATGGGCCTCTGTATGTCTATGTACAGTTGAAGTCGGAAGTTAACATACACCCTAGCCAAATACATTTAAACTCAGTTTTTCACCATTCCTTACATTTAATCCTAGTAAAAATTCCCTGTTTTAGGTCAGTTAGGATCACCACTTTATTTTAAGAATGTGAAATGTCAGAATAATAGTAGAGAGAATGATTTATTTCAGCTTTTATTTCTTTCATCACATTCCCAGTGGGTCAGAAGTTTACATACACTCAATTAGTATTTGGTAGCATTGCCTTTTTGCACCAAAGTACATTAATCTATAGGAGACAGAACGCGTCTCCTTCCTGACCGGTATGACGGCTGCGTGGTCCCATGGTGTTTACACTTGCAAACTATTGTTTGTAAATTGCTCCCAAGGATGAACCAGACTTGTGGAGGTCTACATCTTTTATGAGGTCTTGGCTGATTTTTTTCCCCCATGATGTCAAGCATAGAGGCACTGAGTTTGAAGTTAGGCCTTGAAATACATCCACAGGTACACCTCCAATTGACTCAAATTATGTCAATTAGCAAGAAGCTTCTAAAGCCGTGACATTTTCTGGAAGCTGTTTAAATGCACAGTCAACTCGGTGTATGTAAACTTCAGACCCACATTCACTTATAATTCACTGTAATAATCTGTCTGTAAACAATTGTTGGAAAAATGACTTGTGTAATGCACAAAGTAGATGTCCTGACCGACTTGCCAAAACTATAGTTTGTGAACAAGAAATTTGTGGAGTGGTTGAAAAACAAGTTTTAATGACTCCAACCTAAGTGTATGTAAACTTCAACTGTAGATATTCCATGAAAAATCTGCAGTTTCCAGTCATTTACAACATCAACAATGTCTACACTGATTTAATTTGATGTTATTTTAATGGACCAAAATGAGTTTCTTTCAAAAACAGTGTACATTCCCCCTTTCACACACACATATATATATACACACACACACTCATATATATATATATATATATATATATATAGTGCCTTGCGAAAGTATTTGGCCCCCTTGAACTTTGCGACCTTTTGCCACATTTCAGGCTTCAAACATAAAGATAAAACTGTATCTTTTTGTGAAGAATCAACAACAAGTGGGACACAATCATGAAGTGGAATGACATTTATTGGATATTTCAAACTTTTTTAACAAATCAAAAACTGAAAAATTGGGCGTGCAAAATTATTCAGCCCCCTTAAGTTAATACTCTGTAGCGCCACCTTTTGCTGCGATTACAGCTGTAAGTCGCTTGGGGTATGTCTCTATCAGTTTTGCACATCGAGAGACTGACATTTTTTCCCATTCCTCCTTGCAAAACAGCTCAAGCTCAGTGAGGTTGGATGGAGAGCATTTGTGAACAGCAGTTTTCTGTTCTTTCCACAGATTCTCGATTGGATTCAGGTCTGGACTTTGACTTGGCCATTCTAACACCTGGATATGTTTATTTTTGAACCATTCCATTGTAGATTTTGCTTTATGTTTTGGATCATTGTCTTGTTGGAAGACAAATCTCCGTCCCAGTCTCAGGTCTTTTGCAGACTCTGTCAGGTTTTCTTCCAGAATGGTCCTGTATTTGGCTCCATCCATCTTCCCATCAATTTTAACCATCTTCCCTGTCCCTGCTGAAGAAAAGCAGGCCCAAACCATGATGCTGCCACCACCATGTTTGACAGTGGGTATGGTGTTCAGGGTGATGAGCTGTGTTGCTTTTACGCCAAACATAACGTTTTGCATTGTTGCCAAAAAGTTCAATTTTGGTTTCATCTGACCAGAGCACCTTCTTCCACATGTTTGGTGTGTCTCCCAGGTGGCTTGTGGCAAACTTTAAACAACACATTTTATGGATATCTTTAAGAAATGGCTTTCTTCTTGCCACTCTTCCATAAAGGCCAGATTTGTGCAATATACGACTGATTGTTGTCCTATGGACAGAGTCTCCCACCTCAGCTGTAGATCTCTGCAGTTCATCCAGAGTGATCATGGACCTCTGATCAGAGATGCAGCCAAGTCTTCTCCTTGTATGAGCTGAAAGTTTAGAGGGACGGCCAGGTCTTGGTAGATTGCAGTGGTCTGATACTCCTTCCATTTCAATATTATCGCTTGCACAGTGCTCCTTGGGATGTTTAAAGCTTGGGAAATCTTTTTGTATCCAAATCCGGCTTTAAACTTCTTCACAACAGTATCTCGGACCTGCCTGGTGTGTTCCTTGTTCTTCATGATGCTCTCTGTGCTTTTAATGGACCTCTGAGACTATCACAGTGCAGGTGCATTTATATGGAGACTTGATTACACACAGGTGGATTGTATTTATCATCATTAGTCATTTAGGTCAACATTGGATCATTCAGAGATCCTCACTGAACTTCTGGAGAGAGTTTGCTGCACTGAAAGTAAAGGGGCTGAATAATTTTGCACGCCCAATTTTTCAGTTTTTGATTTGTTAAAAAAGTTTGAAATATCCAATAAATGTTGTTCCACTTCATGATGGTGTCCCACTTGTTGTTGATTCTTCACAAAAAAAATACAGTTTTATATCTTTATGTTTGAAGCCTGAAATGTGGCAAAAGGTCGCAAAGTTCAAGGGGCCCGAATACTTTTGCAAGGCACTGTATATATATACATATATACACACTGACAAGATGTTTTCTATCCCATCAGAGGTGCAGAGCGTCCAGGTGAATGTTCCTCAGACAGAGAGGAGTACAGCTCTGTTTGCCTCCGTCATCCTGAAGTGTGATTACTCCACCTCCGCTAACCAGCAGGATGTCCAGGTCACCTGGCGATACAAGTCCTTCTGCAAGGACCCCATCCTGGAGTATTACTCCCAAGGTTAGTTATGGACCCTGTATTAGTCCCCAGGTTAGTTATGGACCCTGTATTAGTCTCCAGGTTAGTTATGGACCCTGTATTAGTCTCCAGGTTAGTTATGGACCCTGTATTAGTCCCCAGGTTAGTTATGGACCCTGTATTAGTCCCCAGGTTAGTTATGGACCCTGTATTACTCCCAAGGTTAGTTATGGACCCTGTATTAGTCTCCAGGTTAGTTATGGACCCTGTATTAGTCCCCAGGTTAGTTATGGACCCTGTACTAGTCCCCAGGTTAGTTATGGACCCTGTACTAGTCCCCAGGTTAGTTATGGACCCTGTATTAGTCTCCAGGTTAGTTATGGACCCTGTATTAGTCTCCAGGTTAGTTATGGACCCTGTACTAGTCCCCAGGTTAGTTATGGACCCTGTACTAGTCCCCAGGTTAGTTATGGACCCTGTACTAGTCTCCAGGTTAGTTATGGACCCTGTACTAGTCCCTAGGTTAGTTATGGACCCTGTATTAGTCTCCAGGTTAGTTATGGACCCTGTACTAGTCCCCAGGTTAGTTATGGACCCTGTACTAGTCTCCAGGTTAGTTATGGACCCTGTATTAGTCTCCAGGTTAGTTATGGACCCTGTACTAGTCCCCAGGTTAGTTATGGACCCTGTATTAGTCCCCAGGTTAGTTATGGACCCTGTACTAGTCCCCAGGTTAGTTATGGACCCTGTACTAGTCTCCAGGTTAGTTATGGACCCTGTACTAGTCTCCAGGTTAGTTATGGACCCTGTACTAGTCTCCAGGTTAGTTATGGACCCTGTATTAGTCTCCAGGTTAGTTATGGACCCTGTATGTCTCCGACCCTGTACTAGTCTCCAGGTTAGTTATGGACCCTGTACTAGTCCCCAGGTTAGTTATGGACCCTGTACTAGTCCCCAGGTTAGTTATGGACCCTGTACTAGTCCCCAGGTTAGTTATGGACCCTGTATTAGTCCCCAGGTTAGTTATGGACCATGTACTAGTCCCCAGGTTAGTTATGGACCCTGTACTAGTCCCCAGGTTAGTTATGGACCCTGTACTAGTCTCCAGGTTAGTTATGGACCCTGTACTAGTCTCCAGGTTAGTTATGGACCCTGTATTAGTCTCCAGGTTAGTTATGGACCCTGTACTAGTCTCCAGGTTAGTTATGGACCCTGTACTAGTCTCCAGGTTAGTTATGGACCCTGTACTAGTCCCCGGGTTAGTTATGGGGGAAGTGAAGGGAACTGGCCTGGAGCTGTGTTTGGGAGTTGGGCTCCATGTTAACTAGTTGGGCTACATTTTGACGGTGTATATTTGTAGTGAGGCCCAAACTTCCTGTTTCACTCTAGAACCTGAAATATGAATTAAATTACTGGTGATGTACAGTACCACTCACCTCTGTATGAAACATATCTCCCTCTATAGCGTACCAGAATGCTCTGCAGCTGGGTCAGGACCCGGCCAATGACTGCCCAGACCGCCAGCGCACGGTGAGGATCATCGTCCAGAAGAGAGGCTCCAACGAGGCCATACTGGGCACAGAGTACCGGGAACGCAAGATCTCCGTCCAGAACAGTGAGTCTAGACAGCCTTGTGTTGCAAAATTCCAGTAACATCCCCTAAATCCCCCAGTTTGATAGAAATCCTGGTGGGAGAATTCCAAATTCCCTGCTTAAATCCCTCCTGATACCGGAAATCATCCAACCTGGGCATTTCTGGAAAACCTGGGATTTTTAGGAACGTTACTGGAATTTTGTAACTTTCATCCAGTCACAATGTCACACCTGCGTTAACTAATCCAACTAGTGGTGGAATACAACAACAATGTGAAATGACTGGAGGTTCCCAGAAGAATGGGTTGAGAAACAACGTGTGAATGTGTGGTTGTTGCTACTCTGACATGTTTTGACGTTGTTGGCCTGTCTTCCCCCACAGAGGCTGACCTGGTGATCAATGAGATCATGTGGTGGGACAACGGAGTTTACTACTGTTCTGTGGAAGCCACGGGAGACACCAGCGGCGGTTTGGATGGCGTGATCAAACTCATGGTCTACAGTAAGTTGACCACAACCACAGCTATGACCACAACCTGGGCCGTGTTCATGAAGCGTCTCTGAGTCAGAGTGCTGATCTAGGATCAGGTCCTTCCTGTCCATGTCATCTGATTCGTTAAGAGGTCCTTCCTGTCCATGTCATCTGATTCGTTAAGCGGTCCTTCCTGTCCATGTCATCTGATTCGTTAAGAGGTCCTTCCTGTCCATGTCATCTGATTCGTTAAGCGGTCCTTCCTGTCCATGTCATCTGATTCGTTAAGCGGTCCTTCCTGTCCATGTCATCTGATTCGTTAAGCTATGTCATCTGAATCCTTCCTGTCCATGTCATCTGATTCGTTAAGAGATGTCATCTGATTCGTTAAGACGGTCCTTCCTGTCCATGTCTTCTGATTCGTTAAGTCCTTCCTGTCCAGGTCATCTTACTTCTTACGGCTAAAATCCCGTCAAACCACAGCCAGTGAAAGTGCTCAAATTCAAAAACAGAAATCTCCTAATTAAAATTCCTCAAACATACAAGTATTATCTTCTTATGGCTGCAGGGGCAGTATTGAGTAGCTTGGATGAATAAGGTGCCCAGAGGTGCCCAGAGTAAACTGCCTGCTACTCAGGCCCAGTTGCTAATATATGCATATTATTAGTATATTTGTATATAAAACACTCTGACGTTTCTAAAACTATTCGAATGATGTCTGAGTATAACAGAACTCATATGGCAGGCAAAAACCTGAGAAAAAATCCAACCAGGAAGTGGGAAATCTGAGGTTTGTAGATTTAAGTATATGCCAATCCAAGATAGTGTAAATTTGGTCCGATTGCACTTCCTAAGGCTTGGGGATGAGGTAGTTGGGTGTGCTATTTGAAGATGGGCTATGTACAGGTACAGTGATCGATCGTAAGCTGCTCTGACAGCTTATGCTTAAAGTTTGAGAGGGAAATATGAGTCTCCAGCTTCAGTGATTTTTGCAATTCGTTCCAGTCATTGGCAGCAGAAAACTGGAAGGAAAGGAGGCCGAAGTAGGTGTTGGCTTTGGGGATGACCAGTGAAATGTACCTGCTGGAGCGTGTGCTACGGGTGGGTGTTGCTATGGTGACCAGTGAGCTGAGATAAGGCGGGGCTTTACCTAGCAAAGACTTATAGATGACCTGGAGCCAGTGGGTTAGGCAACGAATATGTAGCGAGGGCCAGCCAACGAGGGCATTCAGGTCGCAGTGGTGGGTAGTGTATGGGGCTTTGTTGACAAAACAGATGGCACTGTGATCGACTGCATCCAGTTTGCTGAGTAGAGTTGGAGGCTATTTTGTAAATGGCATCACCGAAGTCAAGGATCAGTAGGATAGTCAGTTTTAGGAGAGTATGTTTGGCAGCATGAGTGAAGGATGCTTTGTTTTGCGAAATAGGAAACCGATTCTAGATGTAATTTTGGATTGGAGATGCTTAATGTGAGTCTGGAAGGAGAGTTTACAGTCTAACCAGACACCTAGGTATTTGTAGTTGTCCACATATTCTAAGTCAGAACCGTCCAGAGTAGTGATGCTAGACATGTGGGAGGGTGCGGGCAGCAATCAGTTGAAGAGCATGCATTTAGTTTTACTAGCATTGAGAAGCAGTTGGAGGCCACGGAAGGAGTGTTGTATGGCATTGAAGCTCGTTTGGAGGTTTGTTAACACAGTGTCCAAAGAAGGGGTAGATGTATACCGAATGGTGTCGTCTGCGTAGGGGTGGATCAGAGAATCACCAGCAGCAAGAGCGACATCATTGATGTATACAGTGAAAAGAGTGGGCCCGAGAATTGAACCCTGAGGCATCCCAGAGGTCCGGACAGCAGGCCCTCCGATTTGACACACTGAACTCTATCTGAGTAGTTGGTGAATCAGGCGAGGCAATCATTTGAGAAACCAAGGCTATTGAGTCTGCCGATAAGAATGCGATGATTGACAGTCGAAAGCCTTGGCCAGGTCGATGAAGACGGCTGCACAGTACTGTCTTTTGTCAATGGCGATTATGATATCGTTTAGGACCTCGAGCGTGGCTGAGGTGCACCCATGACCAGCTCGGAAACCAGATGGCATAGTGGAGAAGGTAGTCGGTGATCTGTTTGTTAATTTGGCTTTTGAAGATTTGAGAAAGGCATGGCAGGATGGAGCTAGGTCTATAACAGTTTGGGTCTAGAGTGTCTCCCCCTTTGAAGAGGGGGATGACCGCGGTAGCTTTCCAATCTTTGGAGATCTCAGACGATACAAAAGGGAGGTTGAACAGGCTGGTAGTAGGGGTTGCAACAATAGCGGCAGATAATTTTAGAAAGAGAGGGTCCAGATTGTCTAGTCCTGCTGATTTGCAGCTCTTTCAGAACATTAGCTGTCTGGATTTGGGTGAAGGAGAAGTGGGGAGGGGGGCTTGGGAAAGTTTATGCGGGGGGTACAGAGCTGTTGGCTGGGTTAGGGGTAGCCAGGCGGAAAGCATGGCCCGCTGTAGAAAAATGCTTATTGAAATGATCGATTATCATAGATTTATGTTTTCATGTCATCTTATTCATTAGGAGAAGCCATAGCTTATATCAGCACTAGTCCTACTGTGATGCACTTTGTAAATACAGACCCTGGTGGGACTCGAAATGAAGTGACATTGGTATAAGTGCATGTCTGTTTCCCAACCTAGTAAGTATCATCTGATGTAATGATTTCCTGTGTTGTGGCTGTCTCCAGACTGGCTGACGGTGCTGTTCATAGTGATTGGAGCTCTGCTCCTCATCCTGCTCTTCTGTATCTGCTGCTGCCAGTGTTGTCCTCAGAGGTGCTGCTGCTACGTCCGCTGTCCCTGCTGCCCACAGACGTGCTGCTGTCCTGAGAAAGGTAGGGAAGGGTGTCTCTGTCTGTCCCTGCTGCCCACAGACCTCCTGCTGTCCTGAGAAAGGTAGGGAAGGGCCTCTCTGTCTGTCCCTGCTGCCCACAGACCTGCTGCTGTCCTGAGAAAGGTAGGGAAGGGCCACTCTGTCTGTCCCTGCTGCCCACAGACCTGCTGTCCTGAGAAAGGTAGGGAAGGGCCTCTCTGTCTGTCCCTGATGTCCACAGACCTGCTGTCCTGAGAAAGGTAGGGAAGAGCCTCTCTGTCTGTCCCTGCTGCCCACAGACGTGCTGCTGTCCTGAGAAAGGTAGGGAAGGGCCTCTCTGTCTGTCCCTGCTGCCCATAGAGCTCCTGCTGTCCTGGGAAAGGTAGGGAAGGGCCTCTCTGTCTGTCCCTGCTGCCCACAGACCTGCTGCTGTCCTGAGAAAGGTAGGGAAGGGCCTCTCTGTCTGTCCCTGCTGTCCACAGACCTGCTGTCCTGAGAAAGGTAGGGAAGAGCCTCTCTGTCTGTCCCTGATGTCCACAGACCTGCTGTCCTGAGAAAGGTAGGGAAGGGCCTCTCTGTCTGTCCCTGCTGCCCACAGACGTGCTGCTGTCCTGAGAAAGGTAGGGAAGGGCCTCTCTGTCTGTCCCTGATGTCCACAGACCTGCTGTCCTGAGAAAGGTAGGGAAGGGCCTCTCTGTCTGTCCCTGCTGCCCACAGACCTGCTGTCCTGAGAAAGGTAGGGAAGGGCCTCTGTCTCTTTCTCACACCCTTCGGCTCTCTCACCTCTTCCTCTGTCTCTTTCTCTCCAGCGGTGATGCAGCACAGGATGATGAAGGATGCCCAGAGGGCCATGGGTCCCCGGATGGGAGGACAGCCCATCTACAGCCCCATGAGCCACGGATCCTCACAGATGAACCCTCTGCTGTATGCAGGTTAGTACCACACACACACACGGAGTCTTACACACACACACAGAGTCTTACACACACACACGGAGTCTTACACACACACACGGAGTCTTACACACACACACGGAGTCATACACACACACACACACACACGGAGTCATACACACACACACACACGGAGTCATACACACACACACACACGGAGTCATACACACACACACACACGGAGTCATACACACACACACACACACGGAGTCATACACACACACACGGAGTCATACACACACACACACGGAGTCATACACACACACACGGAGTCATACACACACACACGGAGTCATACACACACACACACACACACGGAGTCACACACACACACACACACGGAGTCATACTCACACACACACGGAGTCACACACGGAGTCTTACACACACAGCAGAGCTATGCTTCTGATCTTCTAAATGTGTCTTTAACAAATCCATATTTGTCACTTATCATGGTTTTCTCTATCCCATCAGGCTCCCAATCAGGGAAGAGCATTGCCATGGCCCCCATGCCCCTCCCCCCTCCCCCATCTGGCTACAACATGCCCCCCAGTGTCCACGCTGCCAGCATCTACGGCAACCAACATCCCGGCAACAAGCAGATGCTGGACTACCTGGAGAGCCAGGTGAGGGGCATGGATGGGACCAGCCCCATGATGCAGCCCCAACCCCACCACCAGCATCTCCAGATGATACCCCCTCCCCCTCAGCACATGATGCCCCAGCACGTCCCCTTCTCAGCGGGTCCTCCCAGCATGCTCTCTGGCCTGGGCGACGGGGCCGTGGACTACCGGGGGGTCATCCAGATGCCTCCCATCGTAGAGCAGCCTGGACGAGGAGATCGGAGAGGGAGCCAGCCGCCGCTTGCTCCTAAAACACGTCCACCCAGCTCCAGAGGAAGCAGCCGCAGCGAGAGTCGCGTCACCAATCACCGTGACGACCGCAGCGAAGCCAGCGTGCGCCGTTACCCGTCGCCGTCAAGGAGCCGTGGCATGCCAAGGAGCTACAGTGAAGACTTTCTGGACGGGGAGAGCCGGGGGGCGCGGGGTCGAATGGGTTCACGTGACGACCTCAGCGACAGGGTCCCTCGATCCCGCTCCAGAGACGACCTGTTCGAGGAGCAGCGTCGCGCCCCGCCTCCCAGCAACTACTCCCGCTCCCGCAGAGGGTCGTTCAGTTCAGATGAGGATGAAAACAGCAGGAGAGGAGAGGGCAGAGGTCACAGAAGAGGAGGAGGAGGAGAGATGTATTCAGACATTCCGCCCAGCTATTCTGAATACGAGCCGGGACAGAAACCACCAAGGAGGAATGAGCGATACTCTGTTAAAACTCTGCTTTAGTTTGTACACTGAATACACACACACACACACACACACACACACACACACACACACACACACACACACACACACACACACACACACACCCCCTTCAAAAGCATTTACCATCTGACAATGGCATTTGATCCATGCCTTCAATTACACATAATCATATAATCACGTAGATATGAAAGAATCAGTCACAAAGACACACTGGTGCACACTACTTGGTTTCGTCACTTCTTCCATTCAGGGAGCCTTTAATGAATCTGTCCCGCTACAGGGCAAGAGTTCTGGCAGGGGCACTGTGATCTGGGCTCTCACTGGCTACCTCTCCTCTCCTTCTGCTGAATGGCATTACAACAGCCCCCTCTGCTGGTTGAACGCTCTCAGTGCAGATAAGTGCCCAATCTTGACAATCTGTTGTGCAAACAAAAGCTGTGTGTGCAGTACAGTAGTCAGCCAGTGAGTCAGCCCTCAACAGTAGATGAGCAGTTTGAAAGGCTCAGCATTGGGAAATCAGAAACTGTAGAAAGAGCTGAGGTTGGGCAATTTTGCAGAGCTAAGCAATTGTCTCAGGTCACACTGTCATGTCCTCCTCCACCCTCTCTGTCTCCTCATATTGTGCGATTCTAATTAGAGGTCGACCGATTATGATTTTTCAACGCCAATACCGATTATTGGAGGACCAAAAAAAGCCGATACTGATTAATCGGCCGCTTCCAAAAAAATATATATTATTATTATTTTAAATGTTATTTATTTGTAATAATGACAATTACAACAATACTGAATGAACACTTACTTTAACTTAATATAATACATCAAAAAAAATCTATTTAGCCTCAAATAAATAATGAAACATGTTAAATTTGGTTTAAATAATGCAAAAACAAAGTGTTGGAAAAGTAAAAGTGCAATATGTGCCATGTAAGAAAGCTAACGTTTCAGTTCCTTGCTCAGAACATGAGAACATAGGAAAGTTGGTGGTTCCTTTTAAGATGAGACTTCAATATTCCAAGATAAGAAGTTTTAGGTTGTAGTTAATATAGTATTTATAGGACTATTTCTCTATACCATTTGTATTTCATATACCTTTGACTATTGGATGTTCTTATAGGCACTTTAGTATTGCCAGTGTAACAGTATAGCTTCTGTCTCTCTCCTCGTCCCTACCTGGGCTCGAACCAGGAACACATCGACAACAGCCACACTCGAAGCAGCGTTACCCATCGCTCCACAATAGCCGCGGCCCTTGCTAGGCAAGGGGAATAACTACTCCAAGTCTCAGAGCGAGTGACGTTTGAAACGGTATTAGTGCACACCCAGCTAACTAGCTATCCATTTCACATTGGTTACACCAGCCATTAGGCTGATAGGCTTGAAGTTATAAACAGCGTTGTGTTTGCGAAGAGCTGCTGGAAAACGCACGAAAGTGCTGTTTGAATGAATGCTTACGAGCCTCCTGCTGCCTACCATCGCTCAGTCAGACTACTCTATCAAATCATAGACTTAATTACAACATAACACACAGAAATACGAGCCTTTGGTCATTAATATGGTTGAATCCAGAAACTATCATTTTGAGAACAAAATGTTTATTTCAGTGAAATACGGAACCGGTCGGTATTTTATCTAACGGGTGGCATCCCTAAGTCTAAATATTCCTGTTACATTGTACAACCTTCAATGTTATGTCATAATTACGTAAAATCTTGGCAAATTAGTTCGCAATGAGCCAAGCTGCCCAAACTGTTGTGTATACCCTGACTCTGCGTGCAATGAACGCAAGAGAAGTGACACAATTTCCCCTGGTTAATATTGCCTGCTAACCTGGATTTATTTTAGCTAAATATGCAGGTTTAAATATATAGACTTCTGTGTATTGATTTTAAGAAAGGCATTGGTGTTTATGGTTTGGTACAGTCGTCCAACGATTGTGCTTTTTTCGCAAATACGCTGTTGTTAAATCATCCCCCAGCGTTGCATCGATTATATACAACGCAGGACACACTAGATAAACTAGTAATATCATCAACCATGTGTAGTTATAACTAGTGATTATGATTGATTTGTTTTTTATAAGACAAGTTTAATGCTAGCTAGCAACTTACCTTGGCTTCTACTGCATTCGCGTAACAGGCAGTCTCCTCGTGGAGTGCACTGAGAGGCAGGTGGTTAGAGCATTGGACTAGTTAATTGTAAGGTTGCAAGATTGGATCCCCCGAGCTGACAAGGTGAAAATCTGTCGCTCTGCACCTGAACAAGGCAGTTAACCCATCGTTCCTAGACCATCATTGAAAATAAGAATGTGTTCTTAACTGACTTGCCTAGTTAAATAAAGGTATAAAAAATACATTTAAATCGGCAAAATCGTCGCCCAAAAATACCGATTTCCGATTGTTATGAAAACTTGAAATCGGCCATTCTGATTAATCGGTCGACCTCTAATTCTAATGGGGAAAGAGAGGGATGAATGACAACATATGAAAGAGCTGAAGTTTGGCAATTTTGCAGAGCTAAGCAATTGTCTTTTGGTCATCGGCCATGTTGTCCTTCCTTCACCTTCGCCCTCTGTTTTCCTCCAGCCGCCCTCCATCTCTCCATCTTGTATTATCCTCACGGGGAAAGAAAGGACTAAACGAGAGAAATGAATGACAACAAATGAAAGACTTAGAAAGCACGAATGATAGCTGGCGGCATGCAATTCGACATGCCGATCTGATTTTCCAGATTCATACTCTAGAACGTTTACAATTTCTTTAACGTTTTTGAAGGTACTACACATCATTTTATTTGTATCATTGCCATAACATTAACAGATGAGAATAATACATAATATGCCTTATTTAATTGTTTGTCAAAAGTAAACCAGAAAACAAAATATGTTTCCTGTTTGTTTTTAGCCATCGCCTATGTAGGCTTGTACTCCATGATCACTCAGGTCCCTTTTCTACATGTTGTACATGTAAATAGTTTTGAATTTTGTGCTCTGTCTGGACATCTTGACTTGTGAATATTCAGTTATGTATGTATCGATATGGCTCAGGAAAATGAGCAAAAACGATGTGCTGTTACGTGAAGTCAGTTTGCTTGGGACTTATCCTATTAGAGAAAGCAAAACCACCACCATCTCCTCAGGGTGAACTGGGCTTTGATGTGAAGATCACAGCTGTATGATTTGATGTCTCTGGATAGAAAATGGTGTTGGTGTAAGTTCCTCTCTCTTAGGGACAATGAAGGAAATGTTTTCAATAAAGTTATTTTATAGATCCCTTTGTGTACAGGTGTCTTCTTCACCCAACTGGTTTCCATTTCAAACATGCTGGAGGCAAATGACACTCACACCCAACAGGCTGGCCTATTGGACACACAGACACTAGGAAGCTCCATTGTCCAGTAAGTTACACAGACAGTGAATGCCTGCTTCAGACCTATATATGATCATCTTTGTGTTGTAATCAGATTAGCTCAAGGCAAGGTAAAGACAAATTGGCAGAATTGATTTGTCAAATTACATTCAGGGTCAAAGGCCATCCATATAAGATGTGTGCCATGGGATGTCATACTCGCTTGTGATTAATTTATTCAATATAACAAAGTTAGCAGGAATTAAATGCATATTTTTGTATTTAACATTTACCCTGTATTGAAAATGTTAACTTGAAAAGCCACTGCTTTGCAAGAGGATTGTACAATTTGTGTAAATATTCGTCACCAAATTCGTGTGCGGCTGCGTGGCTGAAGAACACGTCGCATGAATGATGACGTTTTGGCAAAACAGGCATCGCTTTGCCACGTCGGTCTCTGTGTGCTACTAGTGACTGTAGCAAGCTACTGTTGCACTGCAAACAGACTCGTTTTTAACCGTATGTTTGTTGTTGGAGGTAAACCGATATAACGTCCTGTGTGTTTATAAGTAGCACACAACCACCGTCCCCGCTAAAACCTATGAATATATTCCCTTTTAAAACGAGAGAAATGTTCGCTCCTGTCTCGGCTTGTCAACCCACAATTGACTGATGCATCCGTGTCCACACCATCCGCTTTTTGTCAATGTTGTGTGAGTATTCTGTTTAATTCCTGCACGAGTAGCTCATTAGCTAGCTGTTTTTGTATACGATGCATAATATTAAACATAATATACCTAGGCTAGCTAACTTCCCCCATTTGAAATGATGAATCCTGTACATTGTCTCGTTTCTCCTCTATAATAACAAAAAACAGTTCGATCATGTCCAATAACACAAAAACTAGCTAGTACCGTTCGTTAGGTAGCTTGACAATGTTACTGGAAATAACTAGCTAGCTACAAATTGCTTATACATATCTAGTTAAATGTGTAGTAAGTACAATATGTGTTTAGCTAGCTAACGTTAGTTACGTGTCTTGAAAATACAACTTTTCAACTTCTATGAGAATGTTTCATCTTCTTGAATGTTATAAAGTAGTTAGAAATTCGATGTTCTGCCATTTGGGAATATTGCACTCTCAATACAAGTGTCAGACTTGTGTAACAGTTGCCTATAATATTGTAACAGCTTCTATCAGCCACAGTTGACCACGAACTGTCATAAAGCCGTTACTTTATTGCGCATATGCCTTCTGATCTGATTTCCGCATTTTGCAAAGTTGAAAAACTGCAGTATCGATACAACACTACATACAGTACAGTCATGCTTAAGAAAGTGTTGCCTGAGAACAGTAGCTAGCTATGTTTGCAGATAGGCTACTCTGATCTGATGCGAGCACGGCTAAAGGGGATGTTTCTAAAGCCGTTATCACTCATCATCACCAGAAACATTAGTACATGGAAGGACAGCCAAGCTAGTCTAAGTTGACTGGCACCTTTGCATCCCTTCCCTGCTCCTCCAGTAGTCAAGGTTGTAGTGTACTGGACTAGCCAGCTGCCTTTGTTTTGTGGTTGTGGGCATTGTCTCTCTCCCTAACTCCTTTCTGTTCAGTCTCCCTTAATGGAATGGCTGTGTGTGTGGATTGTTCCAGCAAACTATACATTAGCCTATGTACAGCCACTAGGAAGCTCCTCAATTATATATACACACACACACACACACACACACAAAGGTCATTGCGATAACCTGGTTTGCTTATCTCTTGTTCTATAACCGTGGCATCTACAGTAGCTACGGTTGTTTTCTCTCACCTGGCTGCCAGTGTAAAGTGTGTTTGGTGACTGTGTGCTTGTACATGCATGCGATGCCTGTCTGTGTGCGTTGCCTGTCTGTCTGTGTGTGATGTTTGTCTGTGTGTGATTTTTGTCTGTCTCTGTGTGTGTGATGCCGCTCTGTCTGTCTGTCTGTCTGTCTGTCTGTCTGTATGTCTGTCTGTGTGATGTTTGCCTGCCTGCCTGTCTGTCTGTCTGTGTGTGATGCCTGTCTGTCTGTGTGTGTGATGCCTGTCTATCTGTGTGTGTGATGCCTGTCTATCTGTGTGTGTGATGCCTGTCTGTCTCTGTGTGTGATGCCTGTCTGTCTGTGTGTGTGTGTGTCTAATGCCTGTGTCTGTCTGTCTGGGATGTCTGTCTGACTGTGTCTAATGCCTGTCTGTCTGTCTGTCTGTGATGTCTGTCTGTCTGATGTCTGTCTGTCTGTGTGTCTCTGTGATGCCTGTCTGTGATCAGTCTGAGGATGTCGTCTTATGTAAAGTTGCATGACCCTGGGTGCTTGACTGTGGTGATGTTGTCCTACCAGTAACCCAGGACCTATTCACCCACCTCTGTTCTATTGACTCTGACCTAGTCTGGCCTTTTGTTGTCACCATCTTCCCCAGGGCTGCGTTCAGTAGGACACCATGTTCTGGAAAGTTTATCCATTGTTTATCCTACGTCATATCATCCTACATGCCTCTCCGATGAGAAGAGTAGCGACTCATTCATGGCATGTTTTTTCAGGAGACTTCAGGAGTCTACCTGCAACGTGTGTACATTCTGTCCTCTATTGGGACTGTTCTTTATTGCACCTGGGTTGTGTTCATTAGAGCACACACTATAACAAAATGGGTTGCAATGTGCACAAGTTCAGATGGTATTCTACCTCCCTGTTTGACTCTGTTTTCTAACGTGTTGTGCCTAATGAACATGACCCTGACGTTGTTTTCTCTCTCTGTCCGTCTCTCCAGTGGCCTGGCTGTGTTGGGCCGGGCTGTGAGGTGGTGCTGGTCTCTGGGTCTAGGTGGAGAGGCAGTAGCAGGGGGTGTTGAGGTGGTGCCTGGCCATGCCCGGGGGCCGCAGGGGGCCAAGTAGACAACAGCTGAGCCGCTCTGCTCTGCCCTCCCTGCAGACTCTGGTGGGGGGCAGCCTCGGCAACGGACTCAGAAACAGGTTAGGATACAAACACAGATATTGTCGACACCCCGCACACACACACAAACACACACACACACACACACACACACACACACACACACACACACACACACACACACACACACACACACACACACACACAGTTGGGGTAAAGTAGTGTACTACAACAAGAAGACCTAACCCTCCTACCCCACCAAACACAAACAGGCCTACATGATTTATTGAGCCAAGCCTTATAGGAAGTTAAATGTGTAGTTCCAGGCTATTTGAT
Source organism: Oncorhynchus masou masou (assembly GCF_036934945.1). Classification (NCBI taxonomy): domain Eukaryota; kingdom Metazoa; phylum Chordata; class Actinopteri; order Salmoniformes; family Salmonidae; genus Oncorhynchus; species Oncorhynchus masou. The sequence goes on along the minus strand of NW_027011005.1, from coordinate 319,749 downwards.
CACACCTTCTGTTTTTAAAATGTTACTGTCTGCATCTACCATGAGACGGTCATAGCTTCTTCCTTCCCGTCCTGACTGTGATTTAATATTCAAATATAATTAGTGTTAGTCCAATAGATGATTGGTGTGAGTGAGGGGGGTGGAGTCAGGTTATTAATACCACACCTCCTCTGAGGAGGAGGAAGGTATGCCAGCGCAGATCAACACCGATGAGGAAGAGGCATCAAGATCATTTCACTTCCATTGTTCTGTTCTTTTCTCGCCACAACATGTTCTCCTTTCCCTCACTGTTAATCACATTCCTGCGTTCTCCAGTAGTAGTCTGGGGGACTCGTTCTCTCCAGTAGTAGTCTGGGGGGACTCGTTCTCCAGTAGTAGTCCGGGGGACTCGTTCTCCAGTAGTAGTCCGGGGGACTCGTTCTCCAGTAGTAGTCCGGGGGACTCGTTCTCCAGTAGTAGTCCGGGGGACTCGTTCTCCAGTAGTCCGGGGGAGTAGTCCGGTAGTCGGGGGACTCGTTCTCCAGTAGTAGTCCTGGGGGGGGACTCGTTCTCCAGTAGTAGTCCGGGGGACTCGTTCTCCAGTAGTAGTCCGGGGGACTCGTTCTCCAGTAGTAGTCCGGGGGGACTCGTTCTCCAGTAGTAGTCCGGGGGGACTCGTTCTCCAGTAGTAGTCCGGGGGGACTCGTTCTCCAGTAGTAGTCTCTCGTTCTCCAGTAGTAGTCCGGGGGACTCGTTCTCCAGTAGTAGTCTGGGGGGACTCGTTCTCCAGTAGTAGTCCGGGGGACTCGTTCTCCAGGGAGTAGTCCGGGGGGACTCGTTCTCCAGGGAGCAGTCCGGGCGGACTCGTTCTCCAGGGAGCAGTCCGGGCGGACTCGTTCTCCAGTAGTAGTCCGGGCGGACTCGTTCTCCAGTAGTAGTCCGGGCGGACTCGTTCTCCAGTAGTAGTCCGGGGGGACTCGTTCTCCAGGGAGCAGTCTGGCGGACTCGTTCTCCAGTAGTAGTCCGGGCGGACTCGTTCTCCAGTAGTCCGGGCGGACTCGTTCTCCAGGGAGCAGTCCGGGCGGACTCGTTCTCCAGGGAGCAGTCCGGGGGACTCGTTCTCCAGGGAGTAGTAGTCCGGGGGACTCGTTCTCCAGTAGTAGTCCGGGGGGACTCGTTCTCCAGTAGTAGTCCGGGGGGACTCGTTCTCCAGTAGTAGTCCGGGGGGACTCGTTCTCCAGTAGTAGTCCGGGGGGACTCGTTCTCCAGTAGTAGTCCGGGGGGACTCGTTCTCCAGGGAGCAGTCTGGCGGACTCGTTCTCCAGGGAGCAGTCTGGCGGACCAGTAACCACAGCTTCTCTCTATGCCCCCCTCCCTCCAGGAGTAGTAACTGTGTGGGTCTCTCTGCCCCACCCCTCTCGGCCCTCATCACGCCGGAACCCGTCCGTCACTACCGGATCCCTGACCTCCCATTGGACAGCTGCCTGCTGTTTGAGTTCCTGCTCTTCCTCTACCTGTTGGTGGCGCTGTTTGTTCAGTATATTAATATCTACAGGACTGTGTGGTGGTACCCTTATAGTCACCCTGCTGCCTCCACCTCTCTGGTGAGTAGTAGTGAACACACACACACAGAGATAACCTACAATCTGGTGAGTGGTAGTGAACACACCTTCAGTCCGTTTGTTGTCTCTTCTCTGCAGAACTTCCATCTGATGGACTACCACCTGGCTATCTTCATCACAGTGATGCTGGCCAGGAGACTGGTGTGGACTATAGTGTCAGAGGTATCTCTCTCTACCTCTCTACCTCATCTTCTCTCTCTCTACCTCTCTCTTTCCACCTCGCTCTCTCGCTCTCTCTCTTTCTATCTTTCTCTATCTTTCTATCTTTCTCTCTCTTTCTACCTCTCTCTCTCTCTTTTCTACCTCTCTCTCTCTCTTTCTACCTCTCTCTCTTTTCTACCTCTCTCTCTCTCTTTCTACCTCTCTCTCTCTTTTCTATCTCTCTCTCTCTCTCTTTCTACCTCATCTCTCTCTCTTTCTACCTCTCTCTCTCTCTCTCTTTCTACCTCTCTCTCTCTCTCTTTCTACCTCTCTCTCTCTCTTTCTACCTCTCTCTCTCTCTCTTTCTACCTCTCTCTCTCTCTCTCTTTCTACCTCTCTCTCTCTCTCTCTCTCTCTCTCTTTCTACCTCTCTCTCTCTCTCTTTCTACCTCTACCCCTCTCTCTCTTTCTCTTTCTACCTCTCTCTCTACCTCTCTCTCCTCTCTCTTCTACCTCTCTCTCTCTCTCTCTTTCTACCTCTCTCTCTCTCCTCTCTCTCTTTCTACCTCTCTACCCCCCCTCTCTACCTCTACCCTTTCTACCTCTCTCTTTCTACCTCTACCCCTCTCTCTCTTTCTACCTCTACCCCTCTCTCTCTTTATCTCTCTCTTTCTACCTCTCATCCTCTCTCTCTTTCTACCTCTCTCTCTTTCTACCTCTCTCTCTTTCTACCTCTCTCTTTTTCTACCTCTCTCTTTTTCTACCTCTCTCTTTTTCTACCTCTCTCTTTTTCTACCTCTCTCTTTTTCTACCTCTCTCTTTCTATCCCTCTCTCTCTTTCTATCCCTCTCTCTCTTTCTACCTCTTTCTACCTCTCTCTCTTTATCTCTCTCTTTCTCTCTTTCTACCTCTCTCTACCTCTCTCTCTTTCTACCTCTACCCCTCTCTCTCTCTTTCTTTCTATCTCTCTCTTTCTACCCCTCTCTTTCTACCTCTCTCTCTTTCTACCTCTCTCTACCTCTCTCTTTCTACCTCTACCCCTCTCTCTCTCTTTATACCTCTCTCTCTTTATACCTCTCTCTCTTTCTACCTCTCTCTCTTTCTACCTCTCTCTCTTTCTACCCCTCTTTCTTTCTTTCTTTCTTTCTTTCTCTCTTCTTCTCTCTTTCTTTCTTTCTTTCTCTCTCTTCTTCTCTCTTTCTCTCTCTCTTTCTACCTCTACCCCTCTCTCTCTCTTTCTACCTCTCTCTCCCTTCCTCAACTTAATCTGCCTATTCATCAGCTGTTTCTAAACTGGTTGCATCATGTTTGTGGTGTAGTAGTGGGGATGGGAATGAACTTGTTTCTAGTATTTAGGCCTACGCTGATCCTCCTAGTTGCATCGTTCGTGTGTGACTGGCTTAGTATAGTTGTCTGGACTCTGGCCAGGGTTGTGTGTGTTTGACTGACTTGTGCTTTATATTGAGGATTGTGATCTTGTTATGTCCGAGTTAAGAGCTTAGTGTGTAGCAATGCATTGTGGTTGATTGTGTTTGTATAACCTCTAACCTGTGCGTGTGTTTCTCTGTCTGTCCCCCCCCCCCAGGCGTCTCAGACCAGTCCATGTTCCTTGGTACGGTACGTGGTTCTGATCGCAGCTCGGCTCAGCCTCCTCACTCTGTGTGGCTGGGTTCTCTGTTGGACCCTGGTCAACCTGTTCAAGAACCACTCGGTGCTCAACCTGCTCTTCCTTGGATACCCGTGAGTGTCTGTGTTCAGAGAGCGGAGCTACCAGAGGTTTCAGACCACAGCTCTACAGTTGATGTGTCAGTACGGCTCTGTAGATGGGAGTCTAGTGGTTTGATTCAGAGATGGTGTGTGTTTACTGGGAAGTAGTGTAGTGTGTTTTATTGTTATTCATAGATGATGTGTGTACTGGGAAGTAATGAGTTTTATTGTTCTCCATTATCTAGTTGATCACAGTGTCATATTCTCCATTATCTAGTTGATCACAGTGTCATATTCTCCATTATCTAGTTGATCACAGTGTCATATTCTCCATTATCTAGTTGATCACAGTGTCATATTCTCCATTATCTAGTTGATCACAGTGTCATATTCTCCATTATCTAGTTGATCAGTGTCATATTCTCCATTATCTAGTTGATCAGTGTCATATTCTCCATTATCTAGTTCATCAGTGTCATATTCTCCATTATCTAGTTCATCAGTGTCATATTCTCCATTATCTAGTTCATCAGTGTCATATCCTCCATTATCTAGTTGATCACCGTGTCATATTCTCCATTATCTAGTTGATCACAGTGTCATATTCTCCATTATCTAGTTGATCACAGTGTCATATTCTCCATTATCTAGTTGATCACAGTGTCATATTCTCCATTATCTAGTTGATCAGTGTCATATTCTCCATTATCTAGTTGATCAGTGTCATATTCTCCATTATCTAGTTGATCACAGTGTCATATTCTCCATTATCTAGTTGATCACAGTGTCATATTCTCCATTATCTAGTTGATCACCGTGTCATATTCTCCATTATCTAGTTGATCACAGTGTCATATTCTCCATTATCTAGTTGATCACCGTGTCATAATCTCCATTATCTAGTTGATCACAGTGTCATAATTCTCCATTATCTAGTGATATCAGTGTCATATTCTCCATTATCTAGTGATATCAGTGTCATATTCTCCATTATCTAGTTGATCAGTGTCATATTCTCCATTATCTAGTTGATCACAGTGTCATATTCTCCATTATCTAGTTGATTTAACACTTTATGGTTCTTTCTTTGATCACCTCTCTTTCCATTTTTTGATCTCCTCTCATTGTCTCTCTCATCCCTGTCTCTCTCATCCCTGTCTCTCTCATCCCTGTCTCTCTCATCCCTGTCTCTCTGTGCGACAGGTTTGGGGTGTACGTTCCCCTGTGTTGCTTCCATCAGGAGAGTAGGGCCCAGCCAGTGCCTTCAGACTGTAGTTACTCAGACCAGGACCTGTCCCACGGGCCCTTCTTCAGGTAAACATAAACACACACACTCCCCTTATTCAGGTAAACATAAACACACACACTCCCCTTATTCAGGTAAACATAAACACACACACTCCCCTTATTCAGGTAAACATAAACACACACACTCCCCTTATTCAGGTAAACATAAACACACACACTACCCTTATTCAGGTAAACATAAACACACACACTCCCCTTATTCAGGTAAACATAAACACACACACTATCCTTATTCAGGTAAACATAAATACACACACTACCCTTATTCAGGTAAACATAAACACACACACTCTCCTTATTCAGGTAAACATAAACACACACACTCTCCTTATTCAGGTAAACAGAAACACACACACATTCACTCTCCTTATTCAGGTAAACAGAAACACACACACAGGTAAACATAAACACACACACTCCCCTTATTCAGGTAAACATAAACCCTTATTCAGGTAAACATAAACACACACACATTCACATCTCCTTATTCAGGTAAACATAAACACACACACACTCTCCTTATTCAGGTAAACAGAAACACACACACTCTCCTTATTCAGGTAAACAGAAACACACACACACACTCTCCTTATTCAGGTAAACATAAACACACACACTCTCCTTATTCAGGTAAACAGAAACACACACACACACTCTCCTTATTCAGGTAAACAGAAACACACACACACACTCTCCTTATTCAGGTAAACAGAAACACACACACACACTCTCCTTATTCAGGTAAACAGAAACACACACACACACTCTCCTTATTCAGGTAAACAGAAACACACACACACACTCTCCTTATTCAGGTAAACAGAAACACACACACACTCTCCTTATTCAGGTAAACAGAAACACACACACACTCTCCTTATTCAGGTAAACAGAAACACACACACACACTCTCCTTATTCAGGTAAACAGAAACACACACACACACTCTCCTTATTCAGGTAAACATAAACACACACACACACACTCTCCTTATTCAGGTAAACATAAACACACACACTCCCCCCTTATTCAGGTAAACATAAACACACACACACACTCTCCTTATTCAGGTAAACAAATAAACAACAGACTTCAATGTTCTCTCCCCCAGCCAAACCAACCCTTCTGGTCAGACTGGGGGACAGAACATTGATTAAAGTTCCCTGTGAAGTGGGCGGGATCAGAGGCAGTCAGGAACTCTGGACTTCTTCTCTCTCACAGCCTGGGACGGATTCCTCTTTTTGATTGTGTGAGTTTAGTCCGTGGTCTTTTCAGCTGACACCCCAGCTAAAGGGTGGGCATTTGAAGTACCATAGAGAGTACACTGCAAAGAGACAACAATGTGATATTCCTGTCGTGTGACGTTTTCACAAATGCAATAATAGTGTCATTTTAAAAAGAATGAAACTGAATAAGACAGAAGAGGACTTGACTTTTGTCTGATCTGTTTTATTCCTCTGTCTGTATTATTAATGGCAGTAGGAGCGCTGGGCCCCGTATCCACAAAGAGGCTCAGAGTAGGAAATTGGTCTTTAGTGCTGAGAATAGAGAATCTCCTGCTCTTATGGTTCAGAATACAAGCTATTCATGAAACCTCTAGTCGTAAGTGTCCTACCTAGTTGACAGATCTTTAGGACACCAGCTGTCCTAATCAATTACCAGTTACCAGCAGGCTTCTTCTTTATTAGAAGTATTATTTTATAACAAGCTTCTTGATAATAGAGAAGGGCAGTGAGTCAGTGGTACCTGCGCCTTAGTCAGGCAATTGCTTTGGAGATGTTGAAAGAATGTTTTGATATTTCTGTATGATAAATCTAGACTTAAATGCAACATTATTGTCAATTGTAATTTTTATTACAAAAAAATGTACACCTTTTTCTCCCCAATTTTGTGGGATCCAATTGGTAGTTAAAGTCTTGTCTCATCGCTGCAACTCCCGTACGGACTCGGGAGAGGCGAAGGTCGAGAGCTGTGCGTCCTCCAAAACACAACCCAACCAAGCCGCACTGCTTCTTGACACAATGCCCACTTAACCCGGAAGCCAGCCGCACCAATGTGTCGGCGGAAACGCCATACACCTGGCCACCGTGTCAGCGTGCACTGCGCCCGGCCCGTCACAGGAGTTGCTAGTGCGCGATGGGACAAGGACATCCCTTCCAGCCAAGCCCTCCCCTAACACGGACGACGCTGGGCCAATTGTGCGCCGCCCCATGAGTCTCCCGGTCGCGGCCGGTTGCGACAGAGCCTGGACTCGAACCCAGAATCTCTAGTGGCACAGCGATGCACAGCGATGCACAGCGAGATGCACAGCGAGATGCACAGCGATGCACAGCGAGATGCACAGCGATGCACAGCGAGATGCACAGCGATGCACAGCGATGCACAGCGATGCACAGCGATGCACAGCGAGATGCACAGCGATGCACAGCGATGCACAGCGAGATGCACAGCGATGCACAGCGATGCACAGCGAGATGCACAGCGATGCACAGCGAGATGCACAGCGATGCACAGCGATGCACAGAGATGCACAGCGATGCACAGCGAGATGCACAGCGATGCACAGCGATGCACAGCGAGATGCACAGCGAGATGCACAGCGATGCACAGCGAGATGCACAGCGATGCACAGCGATGCTGAGCCTCAGACCGCTGCTCCACTCGACGCAGCAGTATCTTTGACAGTGATTTCACATTTTTATTTGTATTATTTCATTAACCTACATCATGTTATTTCTAGCTATCCCTTTGGAGCACAATATCACATTGTTAAAAGGTGCCCAAATTGGACATGCCTATAAGTTGGGTAGCTGAAGGCATCTAGGGCCTATGTTAACTTTTGATTGATTGGACATGCCTATAAGTTGGGCAGCTGAAGGCATCTAGGGCCTATGTTAACTTTTGATTGATTGGACATGCCTATAAGTTGGGTAGCTGAAGGCATCTAGGGCCTATGTTAACTTTTGATTGTGTTCGGGAAAAGAATTCTAGACCTTTCAAATGTCGTATGCAACATTATCATACATGATCAGAATGAGTTTAAAAACTGATTATACATATTCATCCACAATTTAAGAGAAGGAAGTGATCGTGTCATGTGAAAAGGATATCAAACGTTTTATCATTGCAATGTTTTAATGTACAGTCACATTCACTGTGGTTGTCTGACACATGCTATTGGGTTCACAGCGATGGATTATTCTCCATCATCGGATGTTGCCAATTGTTTTAATGATTACTTAATGGCAAAGTGGGAAAACTTAGGCAGGAAATGCCAACAACGAACAGTGAGTGATCCATCGTATTCATACATTTAAAAAACTAATAATGAAACAATGTTTTTCTAAGTTATAATTTTGTGAAGTTGGTCTGGGAGAGGTGGAATAATTGTTGTCAATCAATAATGACAAACTTCCTGGCATTGACACCTTAGATGGAAAGCTATATAGGAGTGGTTCTAGAGTCAGCTACCATCCCATCTGTCATATCTTTAATCTGAGCCCTGAGGAAAGTCTTTGTCCTCAGGCCTGGAGGGAAGCCAAAGTCATTCCACTACCCAAGAGTGGTAAAGCGGCTTTTACTGGTTCTAACAGCAGACCAATCAGCTGGCTGGCAGCTCTTAGCAAACTGTTGGGGGAATTGTTTTTGGCCAAATACAATGCTGTTTCTCTGTAAACAAATTAACAACAGACTTTCAGCATGCTTATAGAGAAGGGCACTCAATATGTACTGCAATGACACAAATGACTGACTGGTTGAAATAAATTGATATTAAGAAGATTGTGGGAGCTGTACTGTTAGATTTCAGTGCAGCCTTTGATATTATTGACCATAATCTGTTGTTGAGAACTTGTGTGTTGTGGCTTTTCAACCTCTACCATATCGTGGATTCAGAGCCATCTATCTAATAGAGCTCAGAGGGTTTTCTTTAATGGAAGCTTCTCTAATGTCAAACATGTAAATTGTGGTGTACCGCAGGGCAGCTCTCTCGGACTTCTACTCTTTTCTATTTCTACCAATGACCTGCCACTGGCATTAAACAAATCATGTGTCTCCATGTATGCTGAAGATTCAATCATATACAGCTAATGAAGTCACTGAAACCCTTAACAAAGAGTTGGTCTGTTTTGGAATGGGTGGCCAGTAATAAACTGGTCCTGAACATCTCTAAAACTAAGAGCATTGTATTTGGTACAAATCATTCCCTAAGTTCTAGACCTCAGCTGAATCTGTTAATGAATGGTGTGGCTGTTGAACAAGTTGAGACAATTTAGTTGGCGTTACCTTAGATTGTAAACTGTCATGGTCAAAACAAATAGATTTAATGGTTGTAAAGATGGGGAGAGGTCTGTCCGTAATAAAGAGATGCTCTGCTTTTTTGACACCACACTCCACAAAGCAAGTCCTGCAGGCTCTAGTTTTATCTTATCTTGATTATTGTCCAGTCATGTGGTCAAGTGCTACAAAGAAAAACCTAGTTAACCTGCAGCTGTCCCAGAACAGAGCAGAACGTCTTGCTCTTCATTGTAACCAGAGGAATAATATTAAAACTATGCATGCCAGTCTCTCTTGGCTAAGAGCTGAGGAAAGACTGACTGCTAGGGCTGGGCGGTACATCGTATTTGACTATATACCAGTATTGATGCACGGACCGGTTTTGGTTTTTACTTTACCTTCTATAACGGTATTGAATGTTTGGTTTGTTAAATGGGATACGCTCTTACCCCACCAGACATGCCACCAGGGGTCTTTTCACAGTTCCCAGGTCCAGAACATATTCAAGGAAACGTACAGTATTATACAGAGCCATGAGTATATGGAACTCACATCTCATTTGAAATTTATTTTTATTTAACCAAGTAGGCCAGTTGAGAACAAGTTCTCATTTACAACTGCGACATGGCCAAGATAAAGCAAATCAGTGCTTATCAGTAAACAAACGTACAGTCAATAATACAATAGAAAAGTCTATATACAGTGTGTGCAAATGAGGTAAGATAAGGGAGGTAAGGCAATAAATAGGCCATGGTGGCGAAGTAAATTACAAATTAGCAATTAAACACTGGAGTGATAGACGTGCAGAAGATGAATGTGCAAGTAGGGATACTGGGGTGCAAAGGAGAAGAAGAAAAAGAACATATGGGGATGAGGTAGTTGGATAGGCTATTTACAGATGGGCTATGTGCAGTGATCTGTGAGCTGCTCTGACAGCTGGTGCTTAAAGTTCGAGAGGGAAATATGAGTCTCCATTTTCAGTGATTTTTGCAATTCGTTCCAGTCATTGGCAACAGAGAACTGGAAGGAAAGGCGGCCAAATGAGTAATTGGCTTTGGGGATGACCAGTGAAATATACCTGCTGGAGCGTGTGCTACGGATGGGTGCTGCTATGGTGACCAGCGAGCTAAGATAAGTCGGTGTTTTACCTAGCAAAGACTTATAGATGACCTGGAGCCAGTAGGTTTGGTGACGAATATGTAGCGAGGGCCAGCCAACGAGAGCATACAAATAGCCCAGCAGATTTGTAGGGGTCCAGATTGTCTAGCCCGGCTGATTTGTAGGGGTCCAGATTGTCTAGCCCGGCTGATTTGTAGGGGTCCAGATTGTCTAGCCCGGCTGATTTGTAGGGGTCCAGATTGTCTAGCCCGGCTGATTTGTAGGGGTCCAGATTGTCTAGCCCGGCTGATTTGTAGGGGTCCAGATTTTGCAGCTCTTTCAGAACATCGGCTATCTGTATTTGGGTGATGGAGAAATGGGGGGGGGATCACCATTGGCTAATGGGGATCCTAATATATCAAATCATTTGCAACTGGCTTAATGAGCGTCATCACTATCTTTCCTTTGTGGTACCTCAAACTGTCATGAGAACCATCTGAGAGCAATTTTCATGACCTGATTTTACTCCTGGCTGAGTTTGTCTGGGTAGTGTCTTAACGTCATCCTAAAACTTACTCTGAGCTGGGAGGTTCGTCTTAAAACAGGTTTAAACAGGATCCCTACGACCTTTTCTGAAATGCTTTGCGCACAGGGGCCTAGGTCGTGACATTTATTAATAAGAGGGTTCATGTATAGATTTTTATTTTTACCCATAAGAGTAGGAGTAAAATGTCTGTTTTCAGCACTTCCTACCAATTTTCTACTCTTGAGATATTTTTGGATACCGGGCCCTGGTCTCCCTTGTCCTTGTAGTCTTATTCCATTATGAAAAAACTGATCCTAGATCATTCTTACTTCTCTCTTCTCCCTCCAGGCCTAAGGACTTCCTAGCGTTACTAAGGGAGAACCTGAGAGAGCAGTTTACCACTCCAGGCCACATCCCCCACCACACCTGTCCCCAGTCCCCGTCTCCAGAACTCATCCGCAGCGAGGTGGAGGAACTCCGGAGCGACTTCAACCGTCGCATCAAGGAAGTCCTCTTCAACTCCCTCTTCAGCGCTTACTACGTAGCCTTCCTCCCCCTCTGCTTCGTCAAGGTACAAACCCTAACCCTTACTACGTAGCCTTCCTCCCCCTCTGCTTCGTCAAGGTACAAACCCTAACCCTTACTACGTAGCCTTCCTCCCCCTCTGCTTCGTCAAGGTACAAACCCTAACCCTTACTACGTAGCCTTCCTCCCTCTGCTTCGTCAAGGTACAAACCCTAACCCTTACTACGTAGCCTTCCTCCCTCTGCTTCGTCAAGGTACAAACCCTTACTACGTAGCCTTCCTCTCTGCTTCATCAAGGTACAAACCCTAACCCTTACTACGTAGCCTTCCTCTCTGCTTCATCTAGGTACAAACCCTAACCCTTACTACGTAGCCTTCCTCTCTGCTTCATCAAGGTACAAACCCTAACCCTTACTACGTAGCCTTCCTCCCTCTGCTTCGTCAAGGTACAAACCCTAACCCTTACTACGTAGCCTTCCTCCCTCTGTTTCGTCAAGGTACAAACCCTTACTACCCTTACTACGTAGCCTTCCTCTCTGCTTCATCAAGGTTCCTCTCTGCTTCACAAACCCCTAACCCTTACTACGTAGCCTTCCTCTCTGCTTCATCTAGGTACAAACCCTAACCCTTACTACGTAGCCTTCCTCTCTGCTTCATCAAGGTACAAACCCTAACCCTTACTACGTAGCCTTCCTCTCTGCTTCATCAAGGTACAAACCCTAACCCTTACTACGTAGCCTTCCTCTCTGCTTCGTCAAACCCTAACCCTTACTCGGTATCAAACAAACCCTAACCCTTACTACGTAGCCTTCCTCTCTGCTTCATCAAGGTACAAACCCTAACCCTTACTACGTAGCCTTCCTCCTCCTCTGCTTCGTCAAGGTACAAACCCTAACCTTTACTACGTAGCCTTCCTCTCTGCTACATCAAGGTACAAACCCTAACCCTTACTACGTAGCCTTCCTCCCTCTGCTTCGTCAAGGTACGTCACACTTCCTCTCCTTCCTCCACTCTTTCCCTCCCTCTAGCAGGTTGCTGCTTTCCTTCTCCTCCCCTCCCCGTTATGTCCACCCTGCTGGTACTCATCTCCCCTCCCCGTTATCCAAGGAACTGTCCACCCTGCTGGTACTCATCTCCCCTCCCCGTTATCCAAGGAACTGTCCACCCTGCTGGTACTCATCTCCCCTCCCCGTTATCCAAGGAACTGTCCACCCTGCTGGTACTCATCTCCCCTCCCCGTTATCCAAGGAACTGTCCACCCTGCTGGTACTCATCTCCCCTCCCCGTTATCCAAGGAACTGTCCACCCTGCTGGTACTCATCTCCCCTCCCCGTTATCCAAGGAACTGTCCACCCTGCTGGTACTCATCTCCCCGTTATCCAAGGAACTGTCCACCCTGCTGGTACTCAGCTCCCCTCCCCGTTATCCAAGGAACTGTCAACCCTGCTGGTACTCATCTCCCCTCCCCGTTATCCAAGGAACTGTCCACCCTGCTGGTACTCATCTCCCCTCCCCTGAGTCATTGTGTGTTCACAGTCTCCTCCTTCAGTCTCCAGGTATCCTAGGTGTTGTCTCCTGCGTTTGTGTTAAGGCCCCTGAACCCTAAAACGTGGTCTTCTCTCCCCCTCCAGAGTACCCAGTACTATGACATGCGCTGGTCCTGTGAGCACCTGATCATGGTGTGGATCAATGCGTTTGTTATGCTGATGAGCCAGCTGTTACCTCCCAGCTACTGTGACCTGCTGCACCGCTCTGCAGCCCACCTGGGGCGCTGGCAGAAGCTGGAGCACGGATTCTACAGCAACGCGCCACAGCACGTGTAGGTGGTCCACACACATACACACACACACATACACATACTTCTACAGCAATGGCCCACAGCACGTGTAGGTGGTCCACACACACACATACTTCTACAGCAGCGGCCCACAGCACGTGTCGGTGGTCCCCACACACACATACTTCTACAACAACGCCCCACAGCACGTGTAGGTGGTCCCCACACACACATACTTCTACAGCAACGCCCCACAGCACGTGTCGGTGGTCCCCACACACACATACTTCTACAGCAACGCCCCACAGCACGTGTCGGTGGTCCCCACACACACATACTTCTACAGCAGCGGCCCACAGCACGTGTAGGTGGTCCACACACACACATACTTCTACAGCAACGGCTCACAGCACGTGTAGGTGGTCCCCACACTCACATACTTCTACAACAACGCCCCACAGCACGTGTAGGTGGTCCCCACACTCACATACTTCTACAACAACGCCCCACAGCACGTGTAGGTGGTCCCCACACTCACATACTTCTACAACAACGCCCCACAGCACGTGTAGGTGGTCCCCAAACACAGCACGTGTAGGTGGTCCCCACACTCACATACTTCTACAGCAACGGCCCACAGCACGTGTAGGTGGTCCCCACACACACATACTTCTACAACAACGCCCCACAGCACGTGTAGGTGGTCCCCACACACACATACTTCTACAACAACGCCCCACAGCACGTGTAGGTGGTCCCCACACTCACATACTTCTACAACAACGCCCCGCAACACTTGTGTGTCAGTACGTAACCCAACCTTTTCTCCTAGAGAACTAGACATATGCAGGATTTTGTTCCAACACATCTGACTCTAATCAACTGTTGTTCAGGACTCTACCAGGTGCGTTAGAGCAGGGATGGAGGAAAGCCCTGCATAAGGAGTCTCCAGGAAGAGGGTTAGCCACCCTGCTGTCCACCAGACTGTCTAGTCTTCTAGGCAGGGTTCTATTTGATCTGTCGGCTGTAGGATCAACCTCCACCTCGTCATTGTGTGTTGCAGGTGGTCTGAGAGTACAGTCTGGCCCCAGGGGGTGTTGGTACGTCACAGTCGCAGCCTGTACAAGGCTGTAGGACCCTACAACGTGGCCCTGCCCTCAGACGTCTCCCACGCTAGGTTTTACGTGAGTCGCTCTCTTTCACTAGACCCTTTAGTCTGTGTGTGTTTATGTACTGCCTTTCACTAGACCCTTTAGTCTGTGTGTGTTTATGTACTGCCTTTCACTAGACCCTTTAGTCTGTGTGTGTTTATGTACTGCCTTTCACTAGACCCTTTAGTCTGTGTGTGTTTATGTACTGCTTTTCACTAGACCCTTTGGTCTGTGTGTGTTTATGTACTGCCTTTCACTAGACCCTTTAGTCTGTGTGTGTTTATGTACTGCCTTTCACTAGACCCTTTGGTCTGTGTGTGTTTATGTACTGCCTTTCACTAGACCCTTTAGTCTGTGTGTGTTTATGTACTGCCTTTCACTAGACCCTTTAGTCTGTGTGTGTTTATGTACTGCCCATGTACTGCCTTGAGATGTCCCTTTTATTTACAAGTCTAACTATAAATACATGTTTATAAATAAATACCAGTCGTGATGTTATTTGTGTTGCAGTTCCTTTTCCACAAGCCGTTGCGGATCCTAAACCTGTTAATCTGGATCGAGTCCAGCGTAGTCCTGTACCAGTTGTACTCCCTGCTCCGCTCTGACAGCTGGAACCACACCCTGTCCCTGGGCCTCATCCTGTTCTGTAACTACTACGTCCTCTTCAAGATGCTCCGGGACCGCATCGTGCTGGGCAAGGCCTACTCCTACCCTGTAACCTCCAGCCCCGGGTCCGGCACCACCAACGGCCTGGGGCTCAAGTCCCAGTGACACCCCAGGAGAGGGTTCTGGAGCTGGGGGACGTGGGTTCGGATACTCCCTAGCCTCCCTGCCACTATGGCTGTACGGAGGGGGTGGAGGTGAGAGAGGGGGTCGGCGTGCAGCAGGAGGGACTGACTGTGAACTCATATTGTTTTGATACGGTTCTATTTTTCATGCAATGTTTATACCTATTTAAATAATATTTTATTTTGTATACTGTTTTCAAAAGTAACAGGGCATTACGGTAGTATTGTCATGTGATGTTTGTTGTTGCTTCATGGTGCAAAGCGATTGGATGGGAGAGAGTGAGTTGTGTTCTTAATGCCATGAGGCCCCGCCCACGTGCTGTGCTAAGCTGCTCCCCCTATGCTCACCGCGTTCCGACTTCCACCAAAGATGCTTAAAGAAAGCTTCAGAGCCAATCAGATGGTACCGGTGGCCAATCAAGGAAGAGACTTTGGCTCGGTTGGCCAATCAAGGAAGCGACTGAGGAGACCCGCCTCTCCTGCACACTGCCTCTTTAGAGAACATATTCATCCCTTTACGGTGTTTTATTAGGATTCGTTTCGTAGCAAGACCGTCTGCAGTTTGGCCATGAGCGCTGACTCTGGTGCCTGTAGAACATACCCACGTCCCAAATGGCACCCTATTCCCTACACTATGTAGGGAATAGGGTGCCATTTGGGACAGGCACAATGTCTTCTTCACAGTGTCATGTTCATTCAGGTCATTCATTTACCACAAATTGCCGCTCTTCATTTCACTGTGCCTGAGAAGCGAAAAACATAGATATAGTCTGGATAGAATGGACACCACCACCGCAACAGATTGCCGTTTTTCTAGATGGGAGACGAACCGCATTGAATGTGCAGACATGTGTATGTGCTTTACTTTCCAGTGTGTGCTTGAAATTAAATTACAAATGACACTTGGTATCTTCAATGCTACAAGTTGTGCTCCGCTGCTAGCAGTGTTATTTTAAACAGCTTGCCTTGTTGCCAGTCCCAGATGACGATGTGGGATGGCTTCCAGTGCCATAACTGTCCGCTCATCCATTCTATCTCGTTCCTTTTCTATGAGCAGCTGATCTAGAATGATTCATGTTTTATCAACGTGCCAAAATCCCAGGTTGCCTGTATGATCATGCTTGTTCACGGGCGCGTTCCACCTTGTCTTTTAATGCAGTCCTGCTGTAGGCGTCTCTCAGCAGATTGCTATATGAAATGAATGATGAATGTGGTACCTGCGATGTTGTGAGATCTGATATGTGCAGGATGACTGCAATAAAGATGACCTGGAACGTTAGCTGTGTGTTTATCTTTTCAGTGGGTGAGGTGGAAGGAAGATGGAGGGGGGGGGGGACATGGACTATCGTATGGCTCACAGTGTTTGATTTTTGATGAGCATTTTTTATGCTGTTGAAATCTGAAATAAAAAACCTAAAATAATGCTGTTAAACTGACTAGTGAAATGTTTGTTTGTCCATGAGACCGTGTAGATAAGAGATGAAACCACAAAGACCCATTTGCAAAACCACATTATGCATTTTATTCCAAAGCATTATAAAGTTGAGATATATATATATATATTGCTGCACAATTGTTTTTGAAACAGAAAAATAGCTCACCCATAAGGTTTGACAAAGTGCATATCATGAGTAGTTGAGGGTCAGTGTTCCAGAGTCAACACTCTGCTGTCATCAAAGTGGCCTGTAGTATTGTATTTGGCCCAGCAGAGGGAGCTATTGATATTTTTCTTGGGTCCATTTGAAACTACAACCGTTTGTACTGTGACAGTCTATACCTTGAGTTTACATTTTTTAAGAGCAGGGTAGCACCTTTGGTTGATGACAGGGTTACATTCATTGGCAATAACAAGAAAAAAAGGTCCCAACAGAGCTCTGACAATCTATAGAATTAGCAGTGAAACTGCATCTGTCTCTCCACCAATCTCTTACACGTCTTCTTGTTCCTCCTCCTATTTCATCCTTTCTTTCAGTGCATTAAATGTTCTCTTCACCATCATAACACGCTGGTCCAGGGAGTCCCTGGTCAAAGCCATCTTCTAAAGCTCAGTCATAACACCTTTCAGTTGTGTTTCAAAGCACAGTGTTGATCATGCAGTAAGAAGGGCACGAATACATGTTTTACATTTGACTTAATGTACGACGGAAAGGGTTAGTGAGGATGTATGTATGTACAGTAGGACTTCCTGGATGTAAATGTGAGTCGTTGTGTGTTGGGAGGGATGTCTCTGCATGCAGAACAATGGTATGTATTAGTAATGAAACAGTATTAATGCGTGATGAAGTGTGTTCTGCATGTGTGTGAATGACGTGTCCACTTGTCAACTTCACTTACTCAGCGAGGGAAGTGAAGACCCCATTTGTCCTCCATTATCCTCTGTGTGTGTGTGTGTGTGTACAGTATGTGCATGACCACCTCTTCCTCATCCTTCTCGGCAGTCTACATAGTTTCCTTTGATCCAGTAGCAGATCTGGGCGTATTTCAGAGGCGTCACCCTCACCGCCACGTTAAACTCTTGCGACGCCCCGTCTCGATCCACCCACTGGTGCCCTGAGAACACCCCGATCACCTTCCTCTCCCAGCGCCGCCTCCTCCGGTCCCACATACGAGCGTAGATCCCCGAGCCACTGGCCCCGGGCTGGGCGTCACAGTGCTGGTAGAGCAGGTCTGGCGTCTCCTCTCCAGCCCGGCAGAACCGGTAGACCAGCTGGCCCGGCCGGTCGTTGTCATAGCCGGAGAACTGGACCCTGCGCCCGGGCAGCTGCTTCGCCGGCGGGGAGACACCCAGCTTCATGTGGCGTCGTTTGTGGGCCTTCTTGAGCTCTAATAAGGCGTAGTCGTAGTCCATTCCGATGTCGTTGCCGTTGCCCTTGATCCAGCCTTTGGGCACGTGGGTGCGCCTGGCACGGATCCACTGGAACTTCATCTTATCTGGGGGTGATGGATGGGTGTTGGATGCATTGGTGGCAGAGGCCGGATTGGGAGAGTCACGCTGTTTTGGCTTCAGGAAACCCACCCGGAGCTTTGCGCCCCTTTCACGTAGTTCTTCCCGTCGTGGACGCAGTGGGCGGCGGTCAGAACGTGCCGGTCGCCCACCAGTGTTCCGGAACACCCGGTGGACAGCTTGACCGCTGCCGAGAATGGGTAGTTCAACAGGAAGTCTTGCCCTACAATGCTGAAACGCCCGTCATGGCCAAAGATCTGACGTTTGCGTCGGGAAGGCAGTGCCGGCGTGGTCTGGGTGCGGGCGGTGTACCCGTAGATCCCCACGGCGGTTTCGGTGAGGCGACCGTTGCTATGGAGTGTCTCGTATGACAGGATGCTACGCAGGTCCCAGTAGCTGGGGGGAAGAGCCTTCTTGTGGCATTCTGGGTCACATGGGAGGTGACGTCAATCGGGCGTCAGCCTGGAAGTGAGGGGCGGGTCGGTCCTCTGTCACCTGGGGTAAGACCACAGGGACGCGTTGCAGGGGCCATTGGGGCTGGATAGGAGCCACTGGAGGGATGGAGAGGAGGAGGAAGAGGGAGAGGAGGGGAAGGGGGGATGAGATGGAGGGAAAAGAGGCCATGGAGGAGGGAGACCTAGAAGAGGAGAGAAGGAGAGGACAGGTGAGATGTGATATCACTAAATACCTAGACAGGTGAGATCAAATCAAACTTTATTTGTCACATGCGCCGAATACAACATGTGTAGGGAGACCTTACTGTGAAATGATGACTTACAAGCCCTTAACCAACCATGCAGTTCAAGAAGAGTTAAGAAAATATTTACCAAATAAACTAAAGTAAATAATAGAAAATAATCAAAAGTAACACAATAACCTAACAACAACGAGGCTATATACAGGGGGTACCGGTACTGAGTCAGTGTGCGGGTTACAGGTTAGTTGAGGTAATTTGTACATATAGGTAGGGGTGAAGTGTGATGTCACTAAATACCTAGACAGGTGAGATGTGAGCCAGTAATACCTAGACAGGTGATGTGGTGAGTCAGTAATACATCAAGGAACTTTCAGCTGATAAAACAGACCCTTCTCTCACTGTTATAGATGATTGTGTTTGTTTATATGATGATGCTATTTCTTATACTAGTCATGCAGTCTATAGACAATGTCGTTCTGCTGCAGTGACCAGAAAGACCTGTAGTTCTGCTGCAGTGACCAGAGACCTTTAGTTTTTCTGCAGTGACCAGAGAGATCAGATAGATCTGTAGTTCTGCTGCAGTGACCAGAGACCTGTAGTTCTGCTGCAGTGACCAGAGAGACCTATAGTTCTGCTGCAGTGACCAGAGAGACCTGTAGTTCTGCTGCAGTGACCAGAGAGACCTGTAGTTCTACTGCAGTGACCAGAGAGACCTGTAGTTTGGCTGCAGTGACCAGAGAGACCTGTAGTTCTGCTGCAGTGACCAGAGACATTTGTAGTTCTGCTGCAGTGACCAGAGACATATGTAGTTCTACGGCAGTGACCAGAGAGACCTGTAGTTTGGCTGCAGTGACCAGAGAGACCTGTAGTTCTGCTGCAGTGACCAGAGACATTTGTAGTTCTGCTGCAGTGACCAGAGACATATGTAGTTCTGCTGCAGTGACCAGAGAGACCTGTAGTTCTGCTGCAGTGACCAGAGAGACCTGTAGTTCTGCTGCAGTGACCAGAGACCTTTAGTTTTTCTGCAGTGACCAGAGAGACCTGTAGTTCTGCTGCAGTCACCAGAGAGATCAGAGAGATCTGTAGTTCTGCTGCAGTGACCAGAGAGACCTGTAGTTCTGCTGCAGTGACCAGAGAGACCTGTAGTTCTGCTGCAGTGACCAGAGAGACCTGTAGTTCTGCTGCAGTGACCAGAGAGACCTGTAGTTCTACTGCAGTGACCAGAGAGACCTGTAGTTTGGCTGCTGTGACCAGAGAGACCTGTAGTTCTGCTGCAGTGACCAGAGACATCTGTAGTTCGGCTGCAGTGACCAGAGAGACCTGTAGTTCGGCTGCAGTGACCAAAGAGACCTGTAGTTCTGCTGCAGTGATCAGAGAGACCTGTAGTTCTGCTGCAGTGATCAGAGAGATCTGTAGTTCTGCTGCAGTGATCAGAGAGATCTGTAGTTCTGCTGCAGTGACCAGAGAGATCTGTAGTTCTGCTGCAGTGACCAGAGAGATCTGTAGTTCTACTGCAGTGACCAGAGACATCTGTAGTTCTGCTGCAGTGACCAGAGACATCTGTAGTTCTGCTGCAGTGACCAGAGACATCTGTAGTTCTGCTGCAGTGACCAGAGACATCTGTAGTTCTGCTGCAGTGACCGGAGACATCTGTAGTTCTGCTGCAGTGATCAGAGAGACCTGTAGTTCTGCTGCAGTGACCAGAGAGATTAGAGAGATTTGTAGTTCTGCTGCAGTGACCAGAGACACCTGTAGTTCTGCTGCAAAATCAAATCAAATCAAATCAAATTTATTTATATAGCCCTTCGTACATCAGCTGATATCTCAAAGTGCTGTACAGAAACCCAGCCTAAAACCCCAAACAGCAAGCAATGCAGGTGTAGAAGCACGGTGGCTAGGAAAAACTCCCTAGAAAAGCCAAAACCTAGGAAGAAACCTAGAGAGGAACCAGGCTATGTGGGGTGGCCAGTCCTCTTCTGGCTGTGCCGGGTAGAGATTATAACAGAACATGGCCAAGATGTTCAAATGTTCATAAATGACCAGCATGGTCGAATAATAATAAGGCAGAACAGTTGAAACTGGAGCAGCAGCACGGCCAGGTGGACTGGGGACAGCAAGGAGTCATCATGTCAAGTAGTCCTGGGGCATGGTCCTAGGGCCGCGGTTCAGTTGAAACTGGAGCAGCAGCACGGCCAGGTGGACTGGGGACAGCAAGGAGTCATCATGTCAGGTAGTCCTGGGGCATGGTCCTAGGGCTCAGGTCCTCCGAGAGAGAGAAGGAGAGAATTAGAGAACGCACACTTAGATTCACACAGGACACCGAATTGGACAGGAGAAGTACTCCAGATATAACAAACTGACCCCAGCCCCCGACACATAAACTACTGCAGCATAAATACTGAAGGCTGAGACAGGAGGGGTCAGGAGACACTGTGGCCCCACCCGAGGACACCCCGGACAGGGCCAAACAGGAAGGATATAACCCCACCCACTATGCCAAAGCACAGCCCCCACACCACTGGAGGGATATCTTCAACCACCAACTTACCATCCTGAGACAAAGCTGAGTATAGCCCGCAAAGATCTCCGCCACGGCACAACCCAAGGGGGCGCCAACCCAGACAGGATGACCACATCAGTGAATCAACCCACTCAGGTGACGCACCCCCTCAGGGACGGCATGAGAGAGCCCCAGCAAGCCAGTGACTCAGCCCCTGTAATAGGGTTAGAGGCAGAGAATCCCAGTGGAAAGAGGGGAACCGGCCAGGCAGAGACAGCAAGGGTGGTTCGTTGCTCCAGAGCCTTTCCGTTCACCTTCCCACTCCTGGGCCAGACTACACTCAATCATATGACCCACTGAAGAGATGAGTCTTCAGTAAAGACTTAAAGGTTGAGACCGAGTTTGCGTCTCTGACATGGGTAGGCAGACCGTTCCATAAAAATGGAGCTCTATAGGAGAAAGCCCTGCCTCCAGCTGTTTGCTTAGAAATTCTAGGGACAATTAGGAGGCCTGCGTCTTGTGACCGTAGCGTACGTGTAGGTATGTACGGCAGGACCAAATCAGAGAGATAGGTAGGAGCAAGCCCATGCAATGCTTTGTAGGTTAGCAGTAAAACCTTGAAATCAGCCCTTGCTTTGACAGGAAGCCAGTGTAGGGAGGCTAGCACTGGAGTAATATGATCAAATTTTTTGGTTCTAGTCAGGATTCTAGCAGCCGTATTTAGCACTAACTGAAGTTTATTTAGTGCTTTATCCGGGTAGCCGGAAAGTAGAGCATTGCAGTAGTCTAACCTAGAAGTGACAAAAGCATGGATTAATTTTTCTGCATCATTTTTGGACAGAAAGTTTCTGATTTTTGCAATGTTACGTAGATGGAAAAAAGCTGTCCTTGAAATGGTCTTGATATGTTCTTCAAAAGAGAGATCAGGGTCCAGAGTAACGCCGAGGTCCTTCACAGTTTTATTTGAGATGACTGTACAACCATTAAGATTAATTGTCAGATTCAACAGAAGATCTCTTTGTTTCTTGGGACCTAGAACAAGCATCTCTGTTTTATCCGAGTTTAAAAGTAGAAAGTTTGCTGCCATCCACTTCCTTATGTCTGAAACACATGCTTCTAGCGAGGGCAATTTGGGGCTTCACCATGTTTCATTGAAATGTACAGCTGTGTATCATCCGCATAGCAGTGAAAGTTAACATTATGTTTTCGAATAACATCCCCAAGAGGTAAAATATATAGTGAAAACAACAGCGGTCCTAAAACGGAACCTTGAGGAACACCGAAATTTACAGTTGATTTGTCAGAGGACAAACCATCCACAGAGACAAACTGATATCTTTCCGACAGATAAGATCTAAACCAGGCCAGAACTTGACCGTGTAGACCAATTTGGGTTTCCAATCTCTCCAAAAGAATGTGGTGATCGATGGTATCAAAAGCAGCACTAAGGTCTAGGAGCACGAGGACAGATGCAGAGCCTCGGTCCGATGCCATTAAAATGTCATTTACCACCTTCACAAGTGCCGTCTCAGTGCTATGATGGGGTCTAAAACCAGACTGAAGCATTTCATATACATTGTTTGTCTTCAGGAAGGCAGTGAGTTGCTGAGCAACAGCCTTTTCTAAGATTTTTGAGAGGAATGGAAGATTCGATATAGGCCGATAGTTTTTTATATTTTCTGGGTCAAGGTTTGGCTTTTTCAAGAGAGGCTTTATTACTGCCACTTTTAGTGAGTTTGGTACACATCCGGTGGATAGAGAGCCGTTTATTATGTTCAACATAGGAGGGCCAAGCACAGGAAGCAGCTCTTTCAGTAGTTTAGTTGGAATAGGGTCCAGTAAGCAGCTTGAAGGTTTAGAGGCCATGATTATTTTCATCATTGTGTCAAGAGATATAGTACTAAAACACTTGAGCGTCTCTCTTGATCCTAGGTCCACGCAGAGTTGTGCAGACTCAGGACAACTGAGCTTTGAAGGAATACGCAGATTTAAGGAGGAGTCTGTAATTTGCTTTCTAATAATCATAATTTTTCCTCAAAGAAGTTCATGAATTTATCACTGCTAAAGTGAAAGTCATCCTCTCTTGGGGAATGCTGCTTTTTAGTTAGCTTTGCGACCGTATCAAAAAGGAATTTTGGATTGTTCTTATTGTCCTCAATTAAGTTAGAAAAATAGGATGATCGAGCAGCAGTAAGGGCTCTTCGGTACTGCACGGTACTGTCTTTCCAAGCTAGACGGAAGACTTCCAGTTTGGTGTGGCGCCATTTCCGTTCCAATTTTCTGGAAGCTTGCTTCAGAGCTCGGGTATTTTCTGTGTACCAGGGAGCTAGTTTCTTATGAGAAATGTTTTTAGTTTTTAGGGGTGCAACTGCATCTAGGGTATTGCGCAAGGTTAAATTGAGTTCCTCAGTTAGGTGGTTAACTGATTTTTGTCCTCTGGTGTCATTGGGTAGACAGAGGGAATCTGGAAGGACATCAAGGAATCTTTGTGTTGTCTGTGAATTTATAGCACGACTTTTGATGTTCCTTGGTTGGGGTCTGAGCAGATTATTGCTGCAGTGACCAGAGACATCTGTAGTTCTGCTGCAGTGACCAGAGACATCTGTAGTTCTGCTGCAGTGACCAGAGTTATCTGTAGTTCTGCTGCAGTGACCAGAGTTATCTGTAGTTCTGCTGCAGTGACCAGAGAGACTGGTAGATCTGATGCAGTGACCAGAGAGATCAGAGAGATCTGTAGTTCTCCTGCAGTGACCAAAGGGACCAGAGAGACCTGTTGTTCTGCTGCAGTGACCAGAGACATCTGTAGTTCTGCTGCAGTGACCAGAGACATCTGTAGTTCTGCTGCAGTGACCAGAGAGACTGGTAGATCTGCTGCAGTGACCAGAGAGATCAGAGAGATCTGTAGTTCTCCTGCAGTGACCAAAGGGACCAGAGAGACCTGTTGTTCTGCTGCAGTGACCAAAGAAATCAGAGAGATCTGTAGTTCTGCTGCAGTGACCAGATACTTGTAGTTCTACTCCAGTGACCAGAGAGATCTGTAGTTCTGCTGCAGTCACCAGAGAGATCAGAGAGATCTGTAGTTCTGCTGCAGTGACCAGAGAGACCTGTGGTTCTGCTGCAGTGACCGGAGACATCTGTAGTTCTGCTGCAGTGATCAGAGAGACCTGTAGTTCTGCTGCAGTGACCAGAGAGACCTGTAGTTCTGCTGCAGTGACCAGAGAGACCTGTATTTCTGCTGCAATGACCAGAGACATCTGTAGTTCTGCTGCAGTGACCAGAGAGATCAGAGAGATTTGTAGTTCTGCTGCAGTCACCAGAGAGACCTGTAGTACTGCTGCAGTCACCAGAGAGACCTGTAGTTCTACTGCAGTGACCAGAGAGACCTGTAGTTTGGCTGCAGTGACCAGAGAGACCTGTAGTTCTGCTGCAGTGATCAGAGAGATCTGTAGTTCTGCTGCAGTGATCAGAGAGATCTGTAGGTCTACTGCAGTGACCAGAGAGATCTGTAGTTCTACTGCAGTGACCAGAGAGATCTGTAGTTCTACTGCAGTGACCAGAGACATCTGTAGTTCTGCTGCAGTGATCAGAGAGACCTGTAGTTCTGCTGCAGTGATCAGAGAGATCTGTAGTTCTGCTGCAGTGACCAGAGACATCTGTAGTTCTGCTGCAGTGACCAGAGACATCTGTAGTTCTGCTGCAGTGACCAGAGACATCTGTAGTTCTGCTGCAGTGACCAGAGACATCTGTAGTTCTGCTGCAGTGACCAGAGACATCTGTAGTTCTGCTGCAGTGACCGGAGACATCTGTAGTTCTGCTGCAGTGATCAGAGAGACATCTGTAGTTCTGCTGCAGTGACCAGAGAGATCTGTAGTTCTGCTGCAGTGACCAGAGAGATCTGTAGTTCTGCTGCAGTGACCAGAGGCACCTGTAGTTCTGCTGCAATGACCAGGGAGATCAGAGAGACCTGTAGTTCTGCTGCAGTGACCAGCGACATCTGTAGTTCTGCTGCAGTGACCAGAGTTATCTGTAGTTCTGCTGCAGTGACCAGAGAGACTGGTAGATCTGCTGCAGTGACCAGAGAGATCAGAGAGATCTGTAGTTCTCCTGCAGTGACCAAAGGGACCAGAGAGACCTGTTGTTCTGCTGCAGTGACCAGAGACATCTGTAGTTCTGCTGCAGTGACCAGAGACATCTGTAGTTCTGCTGCAGTGACCAGAGAGACTGGTAGATCTGCTGCCGTGACCAGAGAGATCAGAGAGATCTGTAGTTCTCCTGCAGTGACCAAAGGGACCAGAGAGACCTGTTGTTCTGCTGCAGTGACCAAAGAAATCAGAGAGATCTGTAGTTCTGCTGCAGTGACCAGATACTTGTAGTTCTACTCCAGTGACCAGAGAGATCTGTAGTTCTGCTGCAGTCACCAGAGAGATCAGAGAGATCTGTAGTTCTGCTGCAGTGACCAGAGAGACCTGTAGTTCTGCTGCAGTGACCGGAGACATCTGTAGTTCTGCTGCAGTGATCAGAGAGACCTGTAGTTCTGCTGCAGTGACCAGAGAGACCTGTAGTTCTGCTGCAGTGACCAGAGAGACCTGTATTTCTGCTGCAATGACCAGAGACATCTGCAGTTCTGCTGCAGTGACCAGAGACCTTTAGTTTTTCTGCAGTGACCAGAGAGACCTGTAGTTCTGCTGCAGTCACCAGAGAGATCAGAGAGATTTGTAGTTCTGCTGCAGTCACCAGAGAGACCTGTAGTACTGCTGCAGTCACCAGAGAGACCTGTAGTTCTACTGCAGTGACCAGAGAGACCTGTAGTTTGTCTGCAGTGACCAGAGACACCTGTAGTTCTGCTGCAGTGATCAGAGAGATCTGTAGTTCTGCTGCAGTGATCAGAGAGATCTGTAGTTCTACTGCAGTGACCAGAGAGATCTGTAGTTCCACTGCAGTGACCAGAGAGATCTGTAGTTCTACTGCAGTGACCAGAGACATCTGTAGTTCTGCTGCAGTGATCAGAGAGACCTGTAGTTCTGCTGCAGTGATCAGAGAGATCTGTAGTTCTGCTGCAGTGACCAGAGAGATCTGTAGTTCTGCTGCAGTGACCAGAGAGATCTGTAGTTCTGCTGCAGTGATCAGAGAGACCTGTAGTTCTGCTGCAGTGATCAGAGAGATCTGTAGTTCTGCTGCAGTGACCAGAGAGATCTGTAGTTCTGCTGCAGTGACCAGAGAGATCTGTAGTTCTGCTGCAGTGACCAGAGACATCTGTAGTTCTGCTGCAGTGACCAGAGACATCTGTAGTTCTGCTGTAGTGACCAGAGACATCTGTAGTTCTGCTGCAGTGACCGGAGACATCTGTAGTTCTGCTGCAGTGACTGGAGACATCTGTAGTTCTGCTGCAGTGATCAGAGAGACATCTGTAGTTCTGCTGCAGTGACCAGAGAGATCTGTAGTTCTGCTGCAGTGACCAGAGAGATCTGTAGTTCTGCTGCAGTGACCAGAGGCACCTGTAGTTCTGCTGCAATGACCAGGGAGATCAGAGAGACCTGTAGTTCTGCTGCAGTGACCAGCGACATCTGTAGTTCTGCTGCAGTGACCAGAGTTATCTGTAGTTCTGCTGCAGTGACCAGAGTTATCTGTAGTTCTGCTGCAGTGACCAGAGAGACTGGTAGATCTGCTGCAGTGACCAGAGAGATCAGAGAGATCTGTAGTTCTCCTGCAGTGACCAAAGGGACCAGAGAGACCTGTTGTTCTGCTGCAGTGACCAGAGAGATCAGAGAGATCTGTAGTTCTGCTGCATTGACCAGAGACCTGTAGTTCTACTGCAGTGACCAGAGAGGTCTGTAGTTCTGTAACGGCGTTCTTCGTTTGTCGAAAGAGAGTCGGACCGAAATGCAGCGTGTTGGTTACTCATGTTTTTTAATGAAACAAAATGACGATTACATAAAAATACTGAGACAAATACAAAAACAACAAAACGGAACGTGAAACCTAAATACAGCCTATCTGGTGAAACTACACAGAGACAGGAACAATCACCCACGAAATACAAAGTGAAACCCAGGCTACCTAAATACGGTTCCCAATCAGAGACAACGAGAAATCACCTGACTCTGATTGAGAACCGCCTCAGGCAGCCAAACCTATGCAACACCCCTACTCAGCCGCAATCCCAATAACTAAAAAACCCCACTACGAAATACAACAACATAAACCCATGTCACACCCTGGCCTGACCAACAAATAAACTAAAACACAAAAATACTAAGACCAAGGCGTGACAGAACCCCCCCCCCTAAGGTGCGGACTCCCGGACGCACCTCAAAACCATAGGGAGGGTCCGGGTGGGCGTCTGTCCATGGTGGCGGTTCCGGCTCGGGACGTGGACCCCACTCCATAAATGTCATAGTTCCTCTCCTTCGCGTCCTGGGATGATCCACCCTCGCCGCCGACCATGGCCTAATAGTCCTCACCCAGAACCCCACTGAACTGAGGAGCAGCTCGTGACTGAGGGGCAGCTCGGGACTGAGGCAGCTCGGGACTGAGGGGAAGCTCGGGACTGAGGGGCAGCTCGGGACTGGGGGGCAGCTCGGGACTGAGGGGAAGCTCGGGACTGAGGGGCAGCTCGGGACTGAGGGGCAGCCCAGTACTGAGAGGAAGCCCAGCACTGAGAGGAACCCCAGTACTGAGAGGAAGCCCAGTACTGAGATGAAGCCCAGCCAGGCAGTTGAATCCGGCAGATCCTGGCTGACTGGCGGATCTGGAAGAGTCTGGTTGACTAGCGGATCTGGAAGAGTCTGGTTGACTAGCGGATCTGGAAGAGTCTGGTTGACTAGCGGATCTGGAAGAGTCTGGTTGACTGGCAGATCTGGAAGAGTCTGGCTGACTGGCAGATCTGGAAGAGTCTGGCTGACTGGCAGATCTGGAAGAGTCTGGCTGACTGGCAGATCTGGAAGAGTCTGGTTGACTGGCAAATCTGGAAGAGTCTGGCTGACTGGAAGATCTGGAAGAGTCTGGCCGACTGGCAGATCTGGAAGAGTCTGGCTGACTGGCAGATCTGGAAGAGTTTGGCTGACTAGCAGATCTGGAAGAGTCTGGCTGACTAGCAGATCTGGAAGCGTCTGGCTGACTGGCGGATCCTGGCAGACTGACGGCTCTGGCTGCTTCATGCTGACTGACTGCTCTGGCTGCTCCATGCTGACTGGCGGCTCTGGCTGCTCCATGCAGATTGACAGCTCTGGCGGCTTCTTGCAGACTGACAGCTCTGGCTGCTCCATGCAGACTAACAGCTCTGGCAGCTCCTTGCAGACTGGCAGCTCCTTGCAGACTGGCAGCTCCTTGCAGACTGGCAGCTCCTTGCAGACTGGCAGCTCCATGCAGACTGGCAGCTCCATGCAGACTGGCAGCTCTGGCTGCTCCAAGCAGACTGACAGCTCTGGCTGCTCCATGCAGACTGGCAGCTCTAGCTGCTCTATGCAGACTGGCAGCTCCTTGCAGACTGGCAGCTCCTTGCAGACTGGCAGCTCCTTGCAGACTGGCAGCTCTGGCTGCTCCATGCAGACTGGCAGCTCAGGCTGCTCCGAACAGGCAGGAGGCTCCGGCAGTGCTGGAGAGAAGAAAGGCTCTGATAGCGCTTAACAGGCGGGAGACTCCGACAGCGCAGGAGAGAAGAAAGGCTCCGACAGCGCAGGAGAGGCGAGGCGCACTGTAGGCCTGATGCGTGGTGCTGGCACTGGTGGTATTGGGCCGAAGACACGCACAGGAAGCCTGGTGCGGGGAGCTGCTACCGGAGGGGTGGGGTGTGGAGGTGGTACTGGATAGACCGGACCGTGCAGGCGCACTGGAGCTCTTGAGCACCGAGCCTGCCCAACCTACCCGGTTGAATACTCGGGTCGCCCTGCCAGTGCGGCGAGGTGGAATATCCCGCACTGGACTATGTAGGCAAACCGGAGACACCGAGCGCAAGGCTGGTGCCATGTAAGCCGGCCCAAGGAGACGCACTGGGGACCAGATGCGTAGAGCCGGCTTCATGGCATTTGGCTTGACGCTCAATCTAGCCCGGCCGATACGCGGAGCTGAAATATAC
Organism: Oncorhynchus masou masou; assembly: GCF_036934945.1. Taxonomy (NCBI): domain Eukaryota; kingdom Metazoa; phylum Chordata; class Actinopteri; order Salmoniformes; family Salmonidae; genus Oncorhynchus; species Oncorhynchus masou. Next base: position 290,637 of record NW_027011005.1, on the reverse strand, counting down.
CGCACCGGGCTATGCACCCGCACTGGGGACACCGTGTGCACCACTGCATAACACGGTGCCTGCCCGGTCTCTCTAGCCCCCCGGTAAGCACAGGGAGTTTGTGCAGGTCTCCTACCTGGCGTAGCCATACTCCCTGAAAGCCCCCCCCCCAAGAAATTTTTGGGGCTGATTCCCGGGCTTCCATCCACGTCGCCGTGCTGCCTCCTCATACCAGCGCCTCTCCGCTTTAACCGCCTCTAGTTCCTCCTTGGGGCGGCAATATTCACCAGGCTGAGCCCAGGGTCCTTTTCCATCCAGTTCTTCCTCCCATGTCCAATTCTCCAAGTGGTGCAGCCTCTCCCCCTGAAGCTGCTTCTGTTGCCTCTCCTGTGGCTCCTGCCTGTTAACACGCTGCTCGGTCCGTGTGTGGTGGGTGATTCTGTAACGGCGTTCTTCGTTTGTCGAAAGAGAGTCGGACCGAAATGCAGCGTGTTGGTTACTCATGTTTTTTAATGAAACAACATGACGATTACATAAAAATACTGAGACAAATACAAAAACAACAAAACGGAACGTGAAACCTAAATACAGCCTATCTGGTGAAACTACACAGAGACAGGAACAATCACCCACGAAATACAAAGTGAAACCCAGGCTATCTAAATACGGTTCCCAATCAGAGACAACGAGAAATCACCTGACTCTGATTGAGAACCGCCTCAGGCAGCCAAACCTATGCAACACCCCTACTCAGCCGCAATCCCAATAACTAAAAAACCCCACTACGAAATACAACAACATAAACCCATGTCACACCCTGGCCTGACCAACTAATTAACGAAAACACAAAATACTAAGACCAAGGCGTGACAAGTTCTGCTGCAATGATCAGAAAGACCTGTAGTTCTGCTGCAGTGACCAGAGACCTGTAGTTCTATTGCAGTGACCAGAGAGATCAGAGAGACCTGTAGTTTGGCTGCAGTGACCAGAGAGATCAGAGAGATCTGTAGTTCTACTGCAGCGACCAGAGAGACCTGTAGTTCTGCTGCAGTGACCAGAGAGACCTGTAGTTTTGCTGCAGCGATCAGAGAGCCCCGTAGATCAGCTGGAGTGACCAGTGAGCCCCGTAGTTCTGCTGAAGTGACCAGAGAGATCAGAGCCCTTCTGAATGTGACCGGATGTCTGGACCGTCAGTCACAGTGGCTGGGAAACATTCTCCAACCCAGACCCGCGAGCCCTGCATCGTATTTTTAGCCACCAGACTGGAGCTGGGGGAGGGGGGGGGGGATGTGTGCACAAGGGACTAAGATTTCTGCCTTAGGAATTTAGAGCTGTGGTGGAATTCGGCCAAGCAGTTACACAACTTCCACTGTTTTAATATGGCTTAAAAATGTCCTTCCCCTGGGGTTAAAGGTTAGAGGTCAGGTGCTCTCTTCAGCGCTGAGCAGTGCTGGAGGAAGGTTCCAGAGGCTGGGAGGGTAAGGATGCTCTGTTCTCTGTGTCAAGTAGGAGGAAACTCTGGATACGTCCCAAATGGCACCCTATTCCCTATGAAGTGCACTACTTTTGACCAGAACCCCATAGAGAACTGGTCAAAAATAGTGCACTATGTGACCTCCATCTCTCATTTGCCCCCCAGTACAGACAGGAAGCAGGAACTGTATAGTAGTTTTTCAGTACAGACTGGAAGCAGAGACTGTACAGTAGTATATCATACTGGTTCTATCAACTAGATTTCTCCATAGGAATAGGACAGGCTGATCAACTAGATTTCTCCATAGGAATAGGACAGGCTGATCAACTAGATTTCTCCATAGGAATAGGACAAGTTGATCAACTAGATTTCTCCATAGGAATAGGACAGGTTGATCAACTAGATTTCTCCATAGGAATAGGACAGGCTGATCAACTAGATTTCTCCATAGGAATAGGACAGGCTGATCAACTAGATTTCTCCATAGGAATAGGACAGGCTGATCAACTAGATTTCTCCATAGGAATAGGACAGGCTGATCAACTAGATTTCTCCATAGGAATAGGACAGGCTGATCAACTAGATTTCTCCATAGGAATAGGACAGGCTGATCAACTAGATTTCTCCATAGGAATAGGACAGGCTGATCAACTAGATTTCTCCATAGGAATAGGACAGGCTGATCAACTAGATTTCTCCATAGGAATAGGACAGGCTGATCAACTAGATTTCTCCATAGGAATAGGACAGGCTGATCAACTAGATTTCTCCATAGGAATAGGACAGGCTGATCAACTAGATTTATCCATAGGAATAGGACAGGCTGATCAACTAGATTTCTCCATAGGAATAGGACAGGCTGTAGGACAGTCTGCAGCAGCCATGTAACACCTTCCTATGAACGAAGGCATTCTGAATAAGGAAATGTGTTTAAACTACAGCCAACAGTAGCCTACTTGCATCTATCTGTATGCCTTCATGTCCTGGACAGTAGAATGTCCTGAACCTGTTTATGAACAAACAAACGGGAAGTACTGGTTAAAACAGTATCTCTTCTCTTCTGATTATCTCTTATCTCCATGACGTCAGCCAATACTTTGGGGATCTGATGTATCGGCTAAAATAATACCATAAAGAGTGACAATGACCTTTGCACTTTGTTATTAACAGATATCAACACAGTGTCCAAAACACAAACGTTATTGAATTATAAATGTTGATGAAATTATGTTTCACCATCACTCACATATGACTATAGATATCAATTTAAATCTGCTTGGGCAGGAATTATTCCAGAACTTCTCAATAAGTCTCGCTCAGATGCTCCCCGTGCTCATTAGCCTACATTGGACGCCTGAATAGGTAATTATATAGGAAGTATGGTGATGAATAATAACCTAGATGACGCACACATGAAATAATAAGCTATAAAATGTGAAAATCCTTACCCACGGAGCGCTTCTCCCCACTTACGCTTGGTTTGCATTGGCAAGTGGCACGCGATGGGGGTCTGGGGAAGCTGCGGTTGTTGCTGCTACCGGGCGGACATCAGAGGGGTATCGGTGCGATAACGCGGGTGCTGCGAAGGGGTGGAAGTTAAACTAGTCCTTTCAAAAAAGTAGATCCTTACATCAGGAGAGAGGAGGTCCAATGAAAATATGTATTCTCTCAAAAGATTTCCGAAGGCAACCGGTCCGCTGTAGACGCTCCTCCATTGGGAAAGGCGCTCGCTCAGTGGATACAAACCAGAGTTTAATTTTATGACCACCAGCGAAAGCTACTGCCTCTGCTATAACCGGTCCGGTCACGTGACTGATGATCTTTTGCTTGACATTTGCATGGCAACGATTTAAACGCTGACAAACAATATCAGAGATGAGGAAACTATTTGTTGTTGATTTATTTATGAACCTTCACCAACTGAATTCTGATATTATTTCCAGAATTGTTGTATCCAGACTAAAGGCATGCCTCAGTGAGCATTCAGTTACAGTATGACCCCATGTCATCAATCATCATCATCAATCATCATCAGAATTCTTTGTACCTGTTAGTGTTTTCAGATGATGATGTTGTGATACTGAATGTGAAGCTGGAGGTAGTGGTGCCCTGCAGTGTTAAAACAATTAGGGTATGGACTGGAGGAATGGAGAAAGAGAATGAGAGAAGAATAGAGAGAGCAAAGGTGAGGAAGTATGAGGAATAAGAGGAGGAGAAGGGAGGGAGGAGCACATAGCAGGAGAAGGGAGGGAGGAGCACATAGCAGGAGAAGGGAGGGAGGAGTACACAGCAGGAGAAGGGAGGGAGGAAAAAATAGCAGGAGAAGGGAGAGAGGAGTACACAGCAGGAGAAGGGAGGGAGGAGCACATAGCAGGAGAAGGGAGAGAGGAGTACATAGCAGGAGAAGGGAGGGAGGAGCACATAGCAGGAGAAGGGAGGGAGGAGTACACAGCAGGAGAAGGGAGGGAGGAAAAAATAGCAGGAGAAGGGAGAGAGGAGTACACAGCAGGAGAAGGGAGGGAGGAGCACATAGCAGGAGAAGGGAGAGAGGAGTACATAGCAGGAGAAGGGAGGGGTGGAGCACATAGCAGGAGAAGGGAGGGAGGAATACTAAGCAGGAGAAGGGAGGGAGGAGCACATAGCAGCAGAAGGGAGGGAGGAGTACATAGCAGGAGAAGGGAGGGAGGAGCACATAGCAGGAGAAGGGAGGGGGAGTACATAGCAGGAGAAGGGAGGGAGGAATACTAAGCAGGAGAAGGGAGGGAGGAGCACATAGCAGGAGAAGGGAGGGAGGAGTACATAACAGGAGAAGGGAGGGAGGAGTACACAGCAGAGACATTAGATGAAAGACTTCTCTGTGTTCTAGAACTGTCTCTGTCTCCATGGTAGCACTGAAGACTGCATACTGCAATCCCAAGCTTCTATTGTCACCCACCTACTCCTAGTTACTGCTCTGTCACAACACGCGCATACACTCTGGCAGGACACCCACACACGGACCGAAACACACACACACACACACACACACACACACACACACACACACACACACACACACACACCTAACTCACAGATTTGGCAGGACACGTACATTCCTCTCTGCACACACACACACACACACACACACACACACACACACACACACACACAACGCAGAATCTGCAGTCCTTCAGATGCATATTATACATTCACAACAAACAAACACACGAATGTTGTTTTACGACCAGCAACAGTGCGCGTATGTGTGCCCAAGGTCGGCAGGCACACTTTATTGGTTTCAGGTGTTAGCCTCCGTGACAGTCAACACACAGCAGGGTTTCTCCAACTGTACGACCCACATGTTGCCCTTCTGGCCTGAATCCAGAACTAAAACTACATTTACAATGACAACAAGGTCATAAAACTGATCACAGTTTACAGAGGTGTAAAGTGTTGTTTATACAGTATCATACTGTCGTTACCCATATCTAGTGTTTATACAGTATCATACTGTCGTTACCCATATCTAGTGGTGTTTATACAGTATCATACTGTCGTTACCCATATCTAGTGTTTATACAGTATCATACTGTCGTTACCCATATCTAGTGTTTATACAGTATCATACTGTCGTTACCCATATCTAGTGGTGTTTATACAGTATCATACTGCCGTTACCCATATCTAGTGTTTATACAGTATCATACTGTTGTTACCCATATCTAGTGGTGTTTATACAGTATCATACTGTCGTTACCCATATCTAGTGTTTATACAGTATCATACTGTCGTTACCCATATCTAGTGGTGTTTATACAGTATCATACTGTTGTTATCCATATCTAGTGGTGTTTATACAGTATCATACTGTCATTACCCATATCTAGTGTTGTTTATACTGTAACACAGACAATTTGTCAAACCGTACCAGCTGTCTGTTTGAGATTAATCATAACCACACATACGTTTTGATTTAATTAGGATATTTCTTTTAATCAAACGCACCCAACTGTTGATCTCATAAAGGCTTGCGGTTTCTGATCAGTTCAATATGCAATGAATATTTTTTATTTTTTTTACCTTTATTTAACCAGGCAAGTCAGTTAAGAACAAATTCTTATTTTCAATGACGGCCTAGGAACAGATTTGTACCTTGTCAGCACGGGGGTTTGAACTTGCAACCTTCCGGTTACTAGTCCAACGCTCTAACCACTAGGCTACCCTGCCGCCCCGGCATGTCTGAAGTTCACCCAACTATCTCCATGTTCTCACAATGTTGGATGTGTGTGTTTGAGCATGTGCATGAACACGCGTTTGTTGGTGTCAATATGTCTGAACGCTGTTAAAGCACAGGATGTTGAATAGCTGCAGAGCCTCAGGAAAACGACCATGACGTTTCAGTCCAATATGCAATGATTGTTTATAGTTAAAGCATCAGAGAAGTTGAGGACAATAAGTGGAGCCACATCCCCCAGTCAAGAGTCAGGCATGATTCAGGGCCACCAGGGAGCATGGTGTCATATTGTTGGAGAGGTAGCTAGCACCAGAGAGCATGGTGTCATATTGTTGGAGAGGTAGCCAGCACCAGAGAGCATGGTGTCATATTGTTGGAGAGGTAGCTAGCACCAGAGAGGATGGTGTCATATTGTTGGAGAGGTAGTCAGCACCAGAGAGCATGGTGTCATATTGTTGGAGAGGTAGTCAGCACCAGAGAGCATGGTGTCATATTGTTGGAGAGGTAGTCAGCACCAGAGAGCATGGTGTCATATTGTTGGAGAGGTAGTCAGCACCAGAGAGCATGGTGTCATATTGTTGGAGAGGTAGCTAGCACCAGAGAGGATGGTGTCATATTGTTGGAGAGGTAGTCAGCACCAGAGAGCATGGTGTCATATTGTTGGAGAGGTAGTCAGCACCAGAGAGCATGGTGTCATATTGTTGGAGAGGTAGTCAGCACCAGGGAGCATGGTGTCATATTGTTGGAGAGGTAGTCAGCACCAGAGAGCATGGTGTCATATTGTTGGAGAGGTAGCTAGCGCCAGAGAGCATGGTGTCATATTGTTGGAGAGGTAGCTAGCACCAGAGAGCATGGTGTCATATTGTTGGAGAGGTAGCTAGCGCCAGAGAGCATGGTGTCATATTGTTGGAGAGGTAGCTAGCACCAGAGAGCATGGTGTCATATTGTTGGAGAGGTAGCTAGCGCCAGAGAGCATGGTGTCATATTGTTGGAGAGGTAGCTAGCGCCAGAGAGCATGGTGTCATATTGTTGGAGAGGTAGTCAGCACCAGAGAGGTTCATATCATTTATGATAGGTGAACAAACCCGTGTTCATGCACGCATGCACATGCACAAACACACACATCCAACAATGTGAGAACATGGAGATAGTTGGGTGAACTGGCTCTGTGAACACACACCCACACAACAATGTGAGAGCATGGAGATAGTATCTACCACTCTCCCTTCGCTCTTTTTCTCTCTTCCCCTCTTTCTCTCTATCTTTCCCTCTCTTTCTCTCTCGCTTTCTCTCTCTCCCCCACTCTTTCTCTCTCTCCCTCACTCTTTCCCCCTCTCTCCCTCACTCTTTCCCCCTCTCTCTCTCACTCTCTCTCTCTCTCTCTCTCTCTCTCTCTCTCTCTCTCTCTCTCTCTCTCTCTCTCTCTCTCTCTCTCTCTCTCTCTCTCTCTCTCTCTCTCTCTCTCTCTCTCTCTCTCTCTCTCTCTCTCTCTCTCTCTCTCTCTCTCAGTTTGCTGTGTAACTGGGTCAGCAGCCCTGCCAACTGAGCCTAACCCCCATTCACTCCCAACGCCAATTCTACAGCCTTGGACAGAGCTGACCTCAAACCTTGAATTAAGTATTCAAATACACAAGAATATTCATCCATGGTTGGACTTCTGCATCATAGAAAGTGTAATTGGGCCTCCGTTGGTTAGCAACATTGACTACAGTATGCACAATAAGTGGTCACTATGTTGGATAAAAATCTCCATGATTCTTTTGGTTGAATCTAAAGGGGTTGAGTGTGTATCTCTGACACAGCCCGTGTGTTTGTTCATTTGATTGTGTGTGTGTTTATGATGTTGTTTGTCCTCCAGCCAATCACATGTCCTGAGTTATAACGAGTATTCTCTGTAGCTGGATCAGTAGACAGACTAGGATACAGGCAGACTAGGATACAGGTGGACTAGGAGACAGGCGGACTAGGAGACAGGCGGACTAGGATACAGGCGGACTAGGAGACAGGCGGACTAGGAGACAGGCGGACTAGGAGACAGGCAGACTAGGATACAGGCAGACTAGGAGACAAGGCAGGCTTGGAGACAGGCGGACTCGGAGACAGGCGGACTAGGAGACAGGCGGACTAGGATACATGCAGACTAGGAGACAGGCGGACTAGGAGACAGGCGGACTAGGATACAGGCAGGCTTGGAGACAGGCGGACTAGGAGACAGGCGGACTAGGATACATGCAGGCTTGGAGACAGGCGGACTAGGAGACAGGCGGACTCGGATATAGGCAGTCTTGGAGACAGGCAGGCTTGGAGACAGGCGGACTCGGAGACAGGCGGACTAGGATACAGGCAGACTAGGAGACAGGCGGACTAGGATACATGCAGACTAGGAGACAGGCGGACTAGGAGACAGGCGGACTAGGATATAGGCAGTCTTGGAGACAGACCAGGACACAGACAGACCAGGAGACAGGCAGACCAGGAGACAGACAGACCAGGAGACAGACCAGTAGACAGACAGACCAGTAGACAGACAGACCAGGAGACAGACAGACCAGGAGACTGGCAGACCAGGAGACAGGCAGACCAGGAGACAGACAGACCAGGAGACAGACAGACAACCTCATTTGGTCAATGGGAGAAAGGTTATTTGAGTGGGCTGATATGGTGAGACATGCTGTTTGTTTTGAGTTGTTATGAAAGAGGCCATCTTGTTTGAGCTAATGGCTTGTCGTTGCCACGGGGACACACATTCTCCAGAGTGGTGTTCATGTACATTTTTCCCCTCCTCTTCGTTCTCCCCACAGAGCTGAACTGAGCAGACACAATCAAACAAGTGTGATGCTGATCCCCCTCTCTGTGTATCTGTATCTCTCCTTCTCCCCTTTCCCTCCCTCCTCTTCACTCTTCCCTCACTTCCTCTCCCCATCTCTCCCTCTCTCTCTTTTCCTCTCTCTGTCTCCCCTCTCTCTTTCTCTCTCCCCTCCTGCTCTCTCTCTCTCTCTCTCTCTCTCTCTCTCTCTCTCTCTCTCTCTCCCATCCTGCTCTTTCTCCCTCTCTCTCCCCTCCCTCCCTCTCTTTCTCCACCTCCCCCCTTTCTCCCTCCCTCTTTCTTTCTCTCTCCCTCTCTCTTATCTCTCTCTCTCCCTCTCTCTCTTTCTCCCCTCCCACTCTCCTTCCCTCTCTCTCTCTCTATCCCTCCATGTCTGTCCATCCCATCATCTGTCCTCTTTCTCTCTCTCCGTCTCTCTCTCCCCACCTCACTCCTTTCTTCCCTCTCTCCTTCCTTGTTTGTCCATCCCCTCCTGTGTCCTCCCACTGATTCCTCCATCCTCTTGTTCTCTCCTGGCAACGAGGGAAACAGCTGTTCAAGAATCACAAGACCCGTTGGAAAAGTAGAACATTCGCTGTGAAATCAGGGGGATGCAAACATTGAAATGGGAGAATAACTGTAAGCGAGGTTAACTATCCAAAACAATGGAGTGTGAGAGGAGGTCCACCAAGTCGAGAGCAAGCTGTTTCCCCCAGTCTGATCTGAATGGCCTGCGTACCAAATGGCACCCTATTCCCTATTTAGTACACTACTTTTGACCAAAAGGGGGAGTAGGGGCCATTTGGGACACACAGGGTGTTGATCTCTGAGCTGGTCCAAATGGTTGGAGGGTCACGGGAAAGGAAAGGTCTGTTCTCTGCGTGACTAGCAGGGTAATCCTATCTGACTAAGGTGGTTGTGTTTGGTTAGTTGTCGTTCCTATGGGTTCCTGTTAAGTGTCTCACAGCCTTCAGTGTTGCTGAATGTGGACCGCAGACTGAGAAGCGGTGCTGTCTACTCCTTGGTGAATAAGAGTTGATATTAAAACAGACACTTGAGAACTGACTGAGTAGATAGAGGGTGTATCCGCAATGGCACCCTGTTCCCCATATTGTACACTGCTTTGACGAGAGCCCTATGGGTCCTGGTCCAATGTAGTGCACTATGTAGGGAATCTGGTGCCATTTGAGGACCGGTCAGCAACATTCCAGGGACCAGAGTTGAGGTGGGTCATAATCATCTCTCCTTCTTCCTGAAGTGTACACTAGTTCACTACTCCACACAAATTTAAAAGAAACTAATTGGTGTTGGCTTGGAGACGGAGTTTACAAATTCCAGTAATTTCTTTTCAAATCCATGAAGGGTAGTGAACATGTCAGTGAACATATCTCCCTTCTTTTCTCTCCTCCTCTCTCCCTTAATTTCTCCTCTCCTCTCCTCTCCTCTCCTCCTCTCCTCTCCTCTCCTCTCCCTCTCCTCTCCTCTCCCTCTCCTCTCTTCTCCTTTCCTTTCCTTTCCTTTCCCTCTCCCTCCCTCTCCTCTCCTCTCCTCTCCTCTCCTCTCCCTCCTCCTCTCCTCTCCTCTCCCCTCCCTCTCCATTTCCTCTCCTCTCCTCTCCATTTCCTCTCCCTCTCCTCTCCATTTCCTCTCCTCTCTCCTCTCCATTTCCTCTCCCCCCTCCCTCTCCATTTCCTCTCATCTCCTCTCCTCTCCCCTCTCCTCCTCTCCCTCTCTTGTCCCTTCACTTATTCCATCTTCTCCTCTTTTTTATTTAACCTTTATTTAACTGGGCAAATCAGTTAAGAACATATTCTTATTTACAATGACAGCCTACTCCGGCCAAACCCTAACCGGGACGACGCTGAGTCAATTGTGCGCCGCCCTATGGGACTTCCAATCACGTCCGGTTGTGATACATCATGGAAATCGAACCAGGGTCTGAGATGCAGTGCCTTAGATCTCTGCTCCACTCGGGAGCTCTGTTGGACAGTGACGCTCTAGCTCTGAGATGCAGTGCCTTAGACCTCTGAACCAGGGTCTTTAGTGACGCCTCTAGCTCTGAGATGCAGTGCCTTAGACCTCTGAACCAGGGTCTGTAGTGGACGCCTCCGGCTCTGAGATGCAGTGCCTTAGACCTCTGAACCAGGGTCTGTAGTGACGCCTCCAGCTCTGAGATGCAGTGCCTTAGACCTCTGAACCAGGGTCTGTAGTGACGCCTCTAGCTCTGAGATGCAGTGCCTTAGACCTCTGAACCAGGGTCTGTAGTGACGCCTCTAGCTCTGAGATGCCGTGCCTTAGACCTCTGAACCAGGGTCTGTAGTGACGCCTCCAGCTCTGAGATGCAGTGCCTTAGACCTCTGAACCAGGGTCTGTAGTGACGCCTCTGGCTCTGAGATGCCGTGCCTTAGACCTCTGAACCAGGGTCTGTAGTGACGCCTCTATCTCTGAGATGCCGTGCCTTAGACCTCTGAACCAGGGTCTGTAGTGACGCCTCCGGCTCTGAGATGCCGTGCCTTAGACCTCTGAACCAGGGTCTGTAGTGACGCCTCTATCTCTGAGATGCCGTGCCTTAGACCTCTGAACCAGGGTCTGTAGTGACGCCTCTAGCTCTGAGATGCAGTGCCTTAGACCTCTGAACCAGGGTCTGTTGTGACGCCTCTAGCTCTGAGATGCCGTGCCTTAGACCTCTGAACCAGGGTCTGTAGTGACGCCTCTAGCTCTGAGATGCCGTGCCTTAGACCTCTGAACCAGGGTCTGTAGTGACGCCTCTGGCTCTGAGATGCAGTGCCTTAGACCTCTGAACCAGGGTCTGTTGTGACGCCTCTAGCTCTGAGATGCCGTGCCTTAGACCTCTGAACCAGGGTCTGTTGTGACGCATCTAGCTCTGAGATGCCGTGCCTTAGACCTCTGAACCAGGGTCTGTAGTGACGCCTCTGGCTCTGAGATGCAGTGCCTTAGACCTCTGAACCAGGGTCTGTAGTGACGCCTCCAGCTCTGAGATGCCGTGCCTTAGACCTCTGAACCAGGGTCTGTAGTGACGCCTCCAGCTCTGAGATGCCGTGCCTTAGACCTCTGCTCCACTCGGGAGCTCTGCTGGACAGTGACGTCATAATGAGTAAATCCACTAAACATAATTTGATCATAACATTTAATTGAGTTATGATCTGTCCGACCGATGCTGTCCTGGCTCTGCCGTGTCATCACCTGACCTTGGCATTTAGAGCGGCCATCACTTCTCTCTCTGCTCCTCTTCAACAAGCTCCGTTCTGGTTGTCCAGAGTGGCTTCGTCCCAAAATGTATCCCTATTCCCTGTATAGTGCACTAAGTAGGGCATTGGGTACCATTTGTGACACAGACGTAGCTACATAGTTCAGATAAAAGCAGAGCAGCAGTTTGTTTATGCAGCTGAAGATTTCACTGGAGCGTCTTGAATCCTTCCTGCCATGAGAGGCATAGTAACAGAAACAACAACAGCCAGTAGAGGACAGGCACCAGTCCTGGCTCTGGTTACATATCCACTAGATATGCATTTCCTCAAGTTAATGTTTAGTCAAGATGTATGCGTTTTATGAGGGACTTTGTGAGGATCATTGTGCAGAGGTGTAAGACTCAGAGCTACAATAGTGTATTTCAGTCTCTGGTAAGACTGTGATGTCACGAAGGGCAAGGAGAGCCTTCAGCACAACACACAGAAGTATTGATGCAGGACTAGATTCACCCAGTAGGCTACTTTATGTTACTGGGAGCGAGAACAAGAAGAGAAGCTTTATTGTGTGAGGCGTTGTGCTTGCAGCTTTCCTGAACTCGTTGTCTTGTGGACCTGGGATAGTCCCGATTCTGCATTAAAAACAACACCCTATTGCCTATATAGTGCGTTGCTTTTGACCAGGGTTGGCAACCTATTCCCTTTATAGGGCCCCGGTCAAAAGTAGTGCACTAAATAGGAAACAGGGTGCCATTTGGGACGCATATCTAGCCTCCCAGCCTTCAGGACATGGGTTGGGTGTGGTGCGGTGTAGGTGGTGAGTCAGAGGCGTTGGACAGAGCAGAACAGAGCAGAGAAGAACTGAGCATAACAGAGACTAACAGAACTGAGCATAACAGAGACGAACAGAACAGAGCAGAGCAGAGATGAACAGAACTGAGCAGAACAGAGACGAACAGAACAGAGCATAACAGAGACTAACAGAACTGAGCATAACAGAGACGAACAGAACAGAGCAGAACAGAGATGAACAGAACTGAGCAGAACAGAGACGAACAGAACAGAGCATAACAGAGACTAACAGAACTGAGCATAACAGAGAAGAACTGAGCATAACAGAGACAAACAGAACAGAGACGAACAGAACAGATCAGAGAACAGAGCAGAGAAGAACTGAGCAGAGAAGAACTGAGCAGAACAGAGATGAACAGAACTGAGCATAACAGAGACGAACAGAACAGAGCAGAGCAGAGATGAACAGAACTGAGCAGAACAGAGACGAACAGAACTGAGCATAACAGAGATGAACAGAACTGAGCAGAACAGAGACGAACAGAGCAGAGAAGAACTGAGCAGAACAGAACAGAGACGAACAGAACAGAGAAGAACTGAGCAGAACAGAACAGAGCAGAACAGAGCATAACAGAGCTGCCTGGATGAGTTCTGTCTGTGTCATAGATCAAGAGAGACAGCTGTGGCCTCAGTGCTTGTGAGGCCCTGTAACAGGAAGTGGGCTTGGCTTTACACGGCGGCTCACTGCCCGGGCTGGGCTGGCATGTCTGTTGTGTTTTCCCCCTATGACAGACAGACAGAGCTCACTGTTCTGATCCATTGGGACATCTAGTTAGACCGTGACACATATTTGTTCTATTCCAGCACTAATCAAGGATTTAAACTAACTTGATGATTAGTTTACCAGTTATGCTGGCATTGTAATAGAAACAATATATGATGGATATGACCGACGAGGATATGATGGTGCAACCTGGTCTCAGAGCATTTCATATTATTCTGTATGTAAATCCGAGAACAGTGTGATATGTTACACAATACATACCATATGAAATGTATGTCCATCATCCATTTCATATGATATGTTACGAATTACAATTCGTACAATATGTTATGAATTTGCTTACGACGCTTGGCAGTGGGTATGGGGAACAAAGGCTTGTGTGTGGCTGCTCAGCCATGGAAACCCATTGCATGAAGCTCTCGATGAATAGGTCTGTTGCTGACGTTACTTCCAGAGGAAGCTTGGAACTCGGTAGTGAGTGTTTACCTCGCTTCAGGACGAGGCTGTCCCTTTCTGTGAGCTTGTGTGGTCTACCACTTCGCGGCTGAGCCGTTGTTGCTCCCAGACGTTTTCACTTCACAATAACAGCACTTAAAGTGGATCTGGGCAGCTCGAGCAGGGCAGAAATGTTACGAACTGACTTGTTGGAAAGGTAGCATCCTATGACGGTGCCACATTGAAAGTCACTGAGCTCTTCAGTAAGGCCATACGACTGCCAATATTTGTCTATGGAGATTGCATGTCTGTGTCCTCAATGTTATACACCTGTCAGCAACAGGTGTGGCTGAAATAGAATCCACTACATTTGAAGGGATGTCCTCATACCTTTGTACATATAGTGTATGATGGATCTGACAGACAAGGATATGATGGTGCTGAGAGAACCCACCTGCTGCCACTAGAGGGTCAAAGGTTAACAACCTGCTGCCAGGCTAAAGAAAATACACACAAAGCTACTCAGCAGACAGTCAAAATAGCTCATTGAGTTGTTCAGTCTCTGTGTCCAACTGAAGATAGATTCAGGATCCTCCCTATCCTGGGAGAAATCAAGCTAAACCAAGAGCTGAGTCGGCTGCAAATACAAAACAGATTCTCCTTGGATGATTAATGAACACTTTTCTGGGTCTCTCTCACTGTCATATATCAGACTCTCAAACCATACTGACTAGTGCATATAAACATACTGACTAGTCCATATTAACATACTGACTAGTGCATATAAACATACTGACAAGTCCATACTGACTAGTCCATACTGACTAGTCCATATTAACATACTGACGAGTCCATACTGACTAGTCCATACTGACTAGTGCATATAAACATACTGACTAGTCCATATTAACATACTGACTAGTCCATACTGACTAGTCCATACTGACTAGTCCATATAAACATACTGACTAGTCCATATTAACATACTGACTAGTGCATATTAACATACTGACTAGTCCATACTGACTAGTCCATACTGACTAGTCCATACTGACTAGTCCATATTAACATACTGACTAGTCCATACTGACTAGTCCATATTAACATACTGACTAGTCCATACTGACTAGTCCATATTAACATACTGACTAGTCCATACTGACTAGTCCATATAAACATTCTGACTAGCTTATACAAGATGATCATATTAGCTTTTTTTTATTGAATCAGATGTTCTGTGTTGAGTTCCCCGTAGTCTCTGAAGATAAAGTCTGACTCAGAAAATCCAATGAAGATATCAAAGAGTCTGTGTCCCAAATAGAACCCTACATTCCTGTCCTACACTCTTAGAAAAAAAGCTAGAACCTAAAAAACCTAGATAAGGGCTATTGGGCTGTTCCTGTAGGAGAACGCTTTTTGGTTCCAGATTAAACCCTTTTGGGTTTCACGTAGAACCCTTTCCACAGAGGGTTCTACAGGAAACCCAAAGGGGTTCTTCCTGGAACCAAAAAGAGTTCTACCTGGAACCAAAAAAGTTCTCCTAAAGGGACAACCCCCAAACTTTTGGAACCCTATGTTCTAAGTGTGTATTCCCTGTGGTCAAACGCAGTGCACTACATGGGGAATAGGGTGCCATTTGGGATGCATGCCATGTAATTCTCATCTTGGGGGACAGTGACCCTGTGCAGCGTGTGTCACTGTTATCCCAGATGATATCACCGTGGCGGGAGTCAAATCACCCAGAACAACATCAGCACAATAGATTCACACACACACGCACAGACAGATGCGCACACACACACACACACACACAGACAGACGCACACACATGCACACACACACAGACAGACGCACACACACACACACACACACACACGCACAGACAGACGCACACACACGCACACACACACAAACACACACAGACAGACGCACACACATGCGCACACACACAGACAGACGCGCACACACACACACACACACAGACAACATGACAGAAACACCAGAGCCATCATCATTACACAGACAGAAGCAACATGACAGAAACACCAGAGCCATCATCATTACACAGACACAGACAACATGACAGAAACACCAGAGCCATCATCATTACACAGACAACATGACAGAAACACCAGAGCCATCATCATTACACAGACAACATGACAGAAACACCAGAGCCATCATCATTACACAGACAGACAACATGACAGAAACACCAGAGCCATCATCATTACACAGACAGACAACATGACAGAAACACCAGAGCCATCATCATTACACAGACAGACAACATGACAGAAACACCAGAGCCATCATCATTACACAGACAGACAACATGACAGAAACACCAGAGCCATCATCATTACACAGACAGACAACATGACAGAAACACCAGAGCCATCATCATTACACAGACAGACAACATGACAGAAACACCAGAGCCATCATCATTACACACACAGACAACCTGACAGAAACACCAGAGCCATCATCATTACACAGACAGACAACATGACAGAAACACCAGAGCCATCATCATTACACAGACACAGACAACATGACAGAAACACCAGAGCCATCATCATTACACACAGACAACATGACAGAAACACCAGAGCCATCATCATTACACAGACAGACAACCTGACAGAAACACCAGAGCCATCATCATTACACAGACAGAAGCAACAGAAGTTATGATCAGAATGAAGCTTCCTTTAATGAGAGAGAGATAAAGAGAGAGAGAAGAAAGAGAAAGAGAGAGAGGAGAGAAAAGAGAAAGATATCAAATCATCATCATGTTTGCTTTGGCAATGCATGTGGTAACACGGTCCATGCCAATAAAGCCATTTGAATTTGAGAGAGAGGAGAAAGAAAGAGACCGAGAGACAGACAGAGAGAGAGATGATGGAAAGAGTGAGAGAGTCAGCAACAACAGGTATAAGGTCAATTCACAGCTTGGATTGTAACTTCTGAACACAAACACACGGCATGGTCCAACAGAGACAGTAGACAGTAGACAGTAGACTGTAGACAGTAGGCATTAGACAGGAGACAACAGGCAGAAGACAGTAGGAGGTAGGCAGTAGACAGTAGACAGTAGACTGTAGACATTAGACAGGAGGTAACAGGCAGAAGACAGTAGGAGGTAGGCATTAGACAGTAGGCAGCAGAAGGCAGTAGGCAGAAGACAGTAGGCAGTAGGCAGAAGACAGTAGGCAGAAGACAGTAGGCAGTAGGCAGAAGACAGTAGGCAGTAGGCAGAAGACAGTAGACAGTAGGCAGAAGACAGTAGACAGTAGGCAGAAGACAGTAGGCAGTAGGCAGAAGACAGTAGGGAGTAGGCAGAAGACAGTAGGCAGTAGGCAGAAGACAGTAGACAGTAGGCAGAAGACAGTAGACATTAGGCAGAAGACAGTAGACAGTAGGCAGTAGACAGTAGGCAGTAGGCAGTAGGCTGGCAGTAGGCAGAAGACAGTAGACAGTAGGCAGTAGACAGTAGGCAGTAGGCAGTAGACAGTAGGCAGTAGGCTGGCAGTAGGCAGAAGACAGTAGGCAGTAGGCAGAAGACAGTAGACAGAAGACAGTAGGCAGTAGGCAGAAGACAGTAGACAGTAGGCAGTAGGCAGTAGGCTGGCAGTAGGCAGAAGACAGTAGACAGTAGGCAGTAGACAGTAGGCAGAAGACAGTAGGCAGAAGACAGTAGACAGTAGACAGTAGACAGTAGGCAGTAGGCAGTAGACAGTAGGCTGGCAGTAGACAGTAGACAGTAGGCAGTAGGCAGAAGACAGTAGACAGTAGGCAGTAGGCTGGCAGTAGGCAGAAGACAGTAGGCAGTTGTAACGGTAGATTTCCTCCTCTTCGTCTGAAGAGGAGTAAGGATCGGACCAAGATGCGGCATGGTAAGTGTTCATGACCATTTTAATAAGAAAAGCACTGAACACTATCAAATACAAAAACAATAAACAAATATGTGAAATAACCAAACCGAAACAGTATCGTGTGGCGACAAACACGCACACGGAAACAAACACCCACAAACCAACAGTGAAACCCAGGCTACCTAAATATGGTTCTCAATCAGGGACAACGATAAACAGCTGCCTCTGATTGAGAACCATATCAGGCCAAACACAGAAATAGAAAAACATAGAAACACACACATTGACTGCCCACCCCAACTCACGCCCTGACCATACTAAATAAAGACAAAACAAAGGACAGGCGGGAGACTCTGGCGGCTCAGGACAGACGGGAGACTCTGGCGGCTCAGGACAGGCGGGAGACCTTGGCGGCTCAGGACAGGCGGGAGACCCTGGCGGCTCAGGACAGGCGGGAGACCCTGGCGGCTCAGGACAGGCGGGAGACTCTGGCGGCTCAGGACAGGCGGGAGACTCTGGCGGCTCAGGACAGGCGGGGAGACTCTGGCGGCTCAGGACAGGCGGGAGACTCTGGCGGCTCAGGACAGGCGGGAGACTCTGGCGGCTCAGGACAGGCGGGAGACTCTGGCGGCTCAGGACAGGCGGGAGACTCTGGCGGCTCAGGACAGGCGGGAGACTCTGGCGGCTCAGGACAGGCGGGAGACTCTGGCGGCTCAGGACAGGCGGGAGACTCTGGCGGCTCAGGACAGGCGGGAGACTCTGGCGGCTCAGGACAGCCGGGAGACTCTGGCGGCTCAGGACAGCCGGGAGACTCTGGGGGCTCAGGACAGGCGGGAGACTCTGGGGGCTCAGGACAGGCGGGAGACTCTGGCGGCGCTGGACAGGCGGGAGCACCTGTATGGAGAAGACAGAGAGACAGCCTGGCGCACTGGAGGTGGCACTGGATAGACCGGACCGTGCAGGCGCACTGGAGCTCTTGAGCACGGAGCCTGCCCAACCTTACCTGGTTGAATGCTCCCTGTCACCAGGCCAGTGCGGCGAGGTGGAATAGCCCGCACTGGGCTGTGCTGGTGAACCAGGGACACCATGCGTAAAGCTGGTGCCATGTACGCCGGCCCGAGGAGACGCACTGGAGACCAGATGCGTAGAGAGCCGGCTTCATGGCACCTGGCTCGATGCCCACTCTCGCACGGCCGATACGAGGAGCTGGAATGTACCGCACCGGGCTATGCACCCGCACCGGGCTATGCACCCGCACCGGGCTATGCACCCGCACCGGGCTATGCACCCGCACCGGGCTATGCACCCGCACCGGGCTATGCACCCGCACCGGGCTTTGCACCCGCACCGGGGAAACTGTGCGCTCCACAGCATAACACGGTGCCTGCCCGGTCCCCCTCTCTCTCAGGTCTCCTACCTGGCTTCGCCACACTCCCTGTGTGCCCCCCCCCCAATACATTTTTGGGGCTGCCTCTCGGGCTTCCTTGCCAGCCGTGTTCCCTCATACCACTGGCTCCTCTCTCCGGCTGCCTCTGCTCTCCTTTGGGGTGGCGATATTCCCCTGGCTGTGCCCAGGGTCCTCTCCCGTCTAGAAACCAACAGTGAAACCCAGGCTAGCTAAATATGGTTCTCAATCAGGGACAATGATAAACAGCTGCCTCTGATTGAGAACCATATCAGGCCAAACACAGAAATAGAAAGAACATAGAAACACAAACATAGACTGCCCACCCCAACTCACACCCTGACCATACTAAATAAAGACAAAACAAAGGAAAATCAAGGTCAGAACGTGACAGCAGTAGACAGTAGACAGTAGACAGTAGACATTAGGCAGTAGACATTCGGCAGTAGGCAGTAGACAGTAGACATTAGGCAGTAGACAGTAGACAGTAGACAGTAGGCACAAGACATTAGGCAGTAGACAGTTGGCAGTAGACAGTAGACAGTAGACAGTAGACAGTAGACATTAGGCAGTAGACATCAGGCAGTAGACAGTAGACAGTAGACAGTAGACAGTATACAGTAGACATTAGACAGTAGACAGTAGACATTAGACATTAGGCAGTAGACAGTAGACATTAGGCAGTAGGCAGTAGACAGTAGACAGTCGGCAGTAGACAGTATACAGTAGGCAGTAGACAGTAGACAGTAGACAGTAGACAGTAGACAGTAGACATTAGGCAGTAGACAGTAGACATTAGGCAGTAGACAGTAGACAGTAGACAGTAGGCAGAAGACATTAGACAGTAGGCAGTAGACAGTAGACATTAGGCAGTAGACATTCGGCAGTAGGCAGTAGGCAGTAGACAGTAGACAGTAGACAGTAGACATTAGACAGTAGACAGTAGACAGTAGACAGTAGACATTAGGCAGTATACAGTAGACAGCAGACATTAGGCAGTAGACAGTAGACAGTAGACAGTAGACATTAGACATTAGGCAGTAGACAGTAGACAGTAGACATTAGGCAGTAGGCAGTAGACAGTAGACAGTCGGCAGTAGACAGTATACAGTAGACAGTAGGCAGTAGACAGTAGTCAGTAGACATTAGGCAGTAGGCAGTAGACAGTAGACAGTAGGCAGTAGGCAGTAGGCATTAGGCAGTAGGCAGTAGACATTAGGCAGTAGGCAGTAGACAGTAGGCTGTAGACAGTAGGCAGTAGGCAGTAGCTAGTAGCTGGAAGGAGCATAGCTCTCTCTCACCAGTAATGTCAGTTTGTTTGGCACCCAGACGTTGCTTCTCTTGTGACAGCAGAGCCAGGGTTGGGGACAGGGGACAGAGGGTGAGGTCTGGAGAGGATAGGACAGAGAATGGAGGACAGGGGGTGAGGTCGGGTCTGTGTTGAACCCAGGTCATAAGCACAGCCAAGACTGTGTTAGCCTGCTGGGTGAAGCCTGGGCATTAGTTAGGTGGTCATCATACAACCCCCAGACAACCTCCAATACAGCATCCATCAATCAGCCATAATAATGATCAATAACACTCATGACCTGCTGGGAACCAGAGTACAGTAGTTGATGTTATGTTGTATCCAGATGTACAGGAAACATGTGCATAGCAGGAAGTAGTTTGGGGGTGCTGGGATTTTTTTTGTCCGTGCTGCATACAGGACTAGTAAAGGCCCACTGCATATATATATATATATATACACAAGGTTGGAAGTTTACATACACTTTTGACTGGTACTGTGTATATATATTTCTAATCACAGGGTGTTGCAGCACCCTCAGCACCCTACTGTCCACGGCTATGCATCTGTGTAATAGTTAATGTACTGTAACTCCTATGGTCTTAACATGAAGGACTTCTTCATTATCTCCACAATCATCAGAGAGGCTGTGAGATTTACTGTAACAGAAAGGAGTTATTCACTAGTCTCCACAATCATCAGAGAGGCTGTGAGATTTACTGTAAACGTGCCAACGCCTCCATACAGAGTTACCATGACGACCGCAGAGGTCCTGCTCCCAACAGGAAGTGTTGTGCGGCGAGGGGTTAATGAGAGCTTCCGTGTTGCCAGAGGGAATCGGGAAAGACCCTTTGTCCCTGCTGCGTCATTCTGACCACATCACAGGCGTTTTCCATCTTCTGACACGTCAACAATTATTATAATCTCTTTAATATATATACAGGATATACCTACTCATTCAAGGGCTTTTTTTTTCTTTTTACTATTTTCTACATAAAAATGTAGAGTAATAGTGAAGACATCAAAAATATGAAAAAACACATATGGAATCCAATCATGTAGTAACCAAAAAAGTGTTAAACAAATCAAAATAGATTTTAGATTTTAGATTCTTCAAAGTAGCCACCCTTTGTCTTGATGACAGCTTTGCACACTCTTGGCATTCTCTCAACCAGCTTCACCTGGAATGCTTTTCCAACAGTCTTGAAGGAGTTCCCACATATGCTGAGCACTTGTTGGCTGCTTTTCCTTCACTCTGCGGTCCAATTCATCCCAAACCATCTCAATTGGGTTGAGGTTGGGTGATTGTGGAAGTCATCTGATGCAGCACTCCATCACTCTCCTTCTTGGTCAAATAGCCCGTACACAGCCTGGAGGTGTGTTGGGTCATTGTCCTGTTGAAAAACAAATGATGGTCCCACTAAACGCAAACCAGATGGGATGGCGCATCGCTGCAGAATGCTGTGGTAGTCATGCTGGTGAAGTGTGCCTTGAATTCTAAATAAATCACTGACGGTGTCACCAGCAAAGCACCCCCACACTATAACATCTCCTCCTCCATGCTTCACAGTGGGAACCACACATGCAGAGATCATCCATTCACCTACTCTGCCTCTCACATTGACACATCGGTTGGAACCAAACATCTCAAATTTGGACTCATTAGACTAAAGGACAGATTTTCACCAGTCTAATGTCCATTGCTCATGTTTCTTGACCCAATAAAGTATTTTCTTCTTATTTGTGTCCTTTTGTAGTGGTTTCTTTGCAGCAATTCGACCATGAAGCCTGATTCTGTCCTCTGAACAGTTGATGTTGAGATGTGTCTGTTACTTGAACTCTGTGAAGCATTTATTTAGGCTGCAATTTCTGAAGCTGGTAACTCTAATGAACTTATCCTCTGCAGCAGAGGTACCTCTGGGTCTTCCTTTCCTGTGGCGTTCCTCATGAGAGCCAGTTTCATCATAGCGCTTGATGGTTTTTGCGACGAGACTTGAAGAAACTTTAAAAGTTCTTAACATTTCTCGTATTGACTGACCTTCATGTCTTAATTAAAGTAATGATGGACTGTTGTTTCTCTTTGCTTATTTGAGCTGTTCTTGCCATAATATGAACTTGGTATTTTACCAAATGTATACCCCACCTACCTTGTCACAACACAACTGATTGGCTCAAACGCATTAAGAAGGAAAGAAATTCCACAAATGAACTTTTAACGAGGCACACCCTCTAATTGTAATGCATACCAGGTGACTACCTCATGAAGCTGGTTGAGAGAATGCCAAGATTGTGCAAAGCTGTCATCAAGGCAAAGGGTGGCTACTTTGAAGTATCTCGAATATAACATGTATTTTGATTTGTTTAGCACTTTTTTTGGTAACTACATGATTCTAAATGTGTTTCATAGTTTGGATGTCTTCACTATTATTCTACTATGTAAAAAATTTTAAAAATAAAGAGAAACCCTTGAATGAGTAGGTCTGTCCAAACTTTTGACTGGTACTGTGTATATATATTTCTAATCACAGGGTGTTTCAGCACCCTACTGTCCACGGCTATGCATCTGTGTAATAGTTAATGTACTGTAACTCCTATGGTCTTAACATGAAGGACTTCTTCATTATCTCCACAATCATCAGAGAGGCTGTGAGATTTACTGTAACATAAAGGAGTTATTCACTAGTCTCCACAATCATCAGAGAGGCTGTGAGATTTACTGTAACATAAAGGAGTTATTCACTAGTCTCCACAATCATCAGAGAGGCTGTGAGATTTACTGTAACATAAAGGAGTTATTCACTAGTCTCCACAATCATCAGAGAGGCTGTGAGATTTACTGTAAACGTGCCAACGCCTCCATACAGAGTTACCATGACGACCGCAGAGGTCCTGCTCCCAACAGGAAGTGTTGTGCTGCGAGGGGTTAATGAGAGCTTCCGTGTTGCCAGAGGGAATCGGGAAAGACCCTTTGTCCCTGCTGCGTCATTCCGACCACATCACAGGGGTTTTCCATGTTCTGACACGTCAACAATTCTTTTTAAGGATGTTATTATTTTAACAGTCATTATGTCCCAGATAATCAGAGCAGTGTTATATTTGTTC
>NW_027011005.1:219772-262272 GCF_036934945.1 Oncorhynchus masou masou | reverse complement strand
GCCTCTTTATGTGGTCTTCATTTTCATAGGTGCCCTTCAATAACTGGACGAAGGACACACACAATAGTTTTTAAGGAACACATTTTTGATATTCAGATCAGTCAGTCTTTATATTAGATGTGTAATGTTGGACACAGTTGTTTGTTGTGGACAGGAATGTGGACAGTTGTTTGTTGTGGACAGGAATGTGGACAGTTGTTTGTTGTTGACAGGAATGTGGACAGTTGTTTGTTGTGGACAGGAATGTGGACAGTTGTTTGTTGTGGACAGGAATGTGGGCAGTTGTTTGTTGTGGACAGGAATGTGGACAGTTGTTTGTTGTGGACAGGAATGTGGACAGTTGTTTGTTGTGGACAGGAATGTGGACAGTTGTTTGTTGTGGACAGGAATTTGGACAGTTGTTTGTTGTGGACAGGAATGTGGACAGTTGTTTGTTGTTGACAGGAATGTGGACAGTTGTTTGTTGTGGACAGGAATGTGGACAGTTGTTTGTTGTGGACAGGAATGTGGACAGTTGTTTGTTGTGGACAGGAATGTGAGAAATTAAATGGTTCAGCAGCAACATGAACACACAGAGATTCAGCTGAGTCCCTGACAAGAGCACTGAAAGACAACATGAACACACAGAGATGCAGACACACAACTCTTCTCTGCCAATAATCTGATGTGATCTACCCTGGGTTCTGCTGTTGTCCTGTCTGTTTAAATGATCTGATGTGATCTTTTATTTATTTTTTATTTCACCTTTATTTAACCAGGTAGGCAAGTTGAGAACAAGTTCTCATTTACAATTGTGACCTGGCCAGGATAAAGCAAAGCAGACACAGAGTTACACATGGAGTAAAACAAACATACAGTCAATAATACAGTATAAATAAGTCTATATACGATGTGAGCAAATGAGGTGAGATAAGGGAGGTAAAGGCAAAAAAAGGCCATGGTGGCAAAGTAAATACAATATAGCAAGTAAAACACTGGAATGGTCGATCTGCAGTGGAAGAATGTGCAAAGTAGAAATAAAAATAATGGGTGTATGTGTGTGCGTGCGTGTGTGCGTGCGTGTGTGCGTGCGTGTGTGTGTGCGTGTGTGCGTGCGTGCGTGTGTGTGTGTGTGTGTGCGTGCGTGTGTGCGTGCGTGTGTGTGTGCGTGTGTGCGTGCGTGCGTGTGTGTGTGTGTGTGTGTGTGTGTGTGTGTGTGTGTGTGTGTGTGTGTGTGTGTGTGTGTGTGTGTGTGTTGATAGGTAGGTTGTGGACTAGAGCGGGGGCCACAGACAGGAAAGGTGTTGTCTGTTTAGAGGTGTGTATCCGTCAGCGTGTTCTGTAGATCCCACCATCAGGATCTCAGGGAGTCTATTTCCATGTGGAACTGGAAGTGTTTCTGTAACTGACACTACATCCCAAATGGCATCCTATTCCCTATATAGTGCACTACTTTTTTACCAAAGCCCTGTGCCCGTGGTCTAAAGTAGTGCACTATATAGGGAATTGTGTGTCATTTAAATGGCATCCTATTCCCTATATAGTACACTACTTTTTACCAAAGCCCTGTGCCCGTGGTCTAAAGTAGTGCTCTATATAGGGTGTCATTTGGAACGCAGATTCTGACACTGTAGTAACCAGGGGGAGTGTTGAGGCACACCGTTAGGGAACTCTGGGAACAGGGAGCGGTTCCTTTGGACCCCGACTCCGGTCCCTGGCACTAGGCTCTCAGATCTGTGAGACTACAGGGACCTGACACACACACACATCTCTGAGTGATACTACAGTGACCTGACAGCTCATGGATCTGTAACAGCTGTTCTCAGAACTGTGTTCACAACACTAACTGAACACAGATGATACTGTATTATGATTGGGAAGATAACGTGTTGGCTTGATACACCGTTGGTTCTGTTTCATATCAGGCCATTTCTTCAGAACTTGGAACTTGGAATCCATGGAATGGAACACAGTGTGTTCATTACTGTAATAAATTATGAGCCCAAGCTTCCAACATGGTATCCTCTGATTGAATGACAGTTGTTTGTCTACTGATGTCAAAATAATCCATATAAGGACTTCTTCCCAGCGTTCTACCCTAAAGGTCAAGCAAGGAGGAATATGTCAGAGTGGAGCTTTTATAAGCTCTGAGAACTTAAGCTGAGACAAGCAGCCTTTTATAAACTGAGACAAGAAGTTGTTGTTGGGAAAAAGTGGAGCTTTATAAAGTTGAGACAATAGTTTGATGTTATTCTTTTAATGTTTAGAGGAGAAGTGCATCAGTGATTGGTGTTTGCGTAGTTCAGAGTGATTTGCTGTTACACTTAGTGCCATTTGCAGTCTGTCATATTGTTTACTGTCTGTCATATTGTTTACTATCTGTCATATTGTTTACAGTCTGTCATATTGTATACATTATATCATATTGTTTACATTATATCATATTGTTTACAGTCTGTCAAATTGTTTACAGTCTGTCATATTGTTTACATTATATCATATTGTTTACAGTCTGTCAAATTGTTTACAGTCTGTCAAATTGTTTACAGTCTGTCAAATTGTTTACAGTCTGTCATATTGTTCACAGTCTGTCATATTGTTTACAGTCTGTCATATTGTTCACAGTCTGTCATATTGTTTACATTATATCATATTGTTTACATTATATCATATTGTTTACAGTCTGTCATATTGTTTACAGTCTGTCATATTGTTCACAGTCTGTCATATTGTTTACATTATATCATATTGTTTACATTATATCATATTGTTTACAGTCTGTCAAATTGTTTACAGTCTGTCATATTGTTTACAGTCTGTCAAATTGTTTACAGTCTGTCATATTGTTTACAGTCTGTCAAATTGTTTACAGTCTGTCATATTGTTTACAGTCTGTCATATTGTTTACAGTCTGTCATATTGTTTACAGTCTGTCAAATTGTTTACAGTCTGTCATATTGTTTACAGTCTGTCAAATTGTTTACAGTCTGTCATATTGTTTACAGTCTGTCATATTGTTTACAGTCTGTCATATTGTTTACATTGTATCTTATTGTGTCTGTGTCACGTCGTGCTCAGCTCTAGTCCAGTGGGGTAGAAGGATGCCTCCGACCCCTGCTGCTTGAGTAACTGACCGGGTATCGAACCCGGTTCATCAGCATGCCACAGAACTATCTCCACCCACTGAGCTAAAGCCCAGGAAACATCTCAGGGGGTTAACACAAGTCTTTAGGACTCAGACAAGGTTACTCATCATGCGAGAGTGGGTTCACCAAACCACTTACGTTACCCTTGGTCATGTCCCGGGCAGGGTAGGTCAGGGGTGAAGGCTGATGGTGGGTGTTGTATGGCGTGTGTGCAGTGAAACATCTGGAGTCACTAATAAACTAGTCTGTACTGCCAAAGTCTGTACTGCCAGTAAAGCTGGGATATCGATTTGATCTGCTGCCCTGGGAAACTGGAACTGCACAAAAAGAGAGAGAGAGAGAGAGAGAGAGCGAGCTAGAGAGAGAGAAACAGAGAGAGAGAGAAAGAGAAGAGAGAGAGTCTTTAGAGACTCAGAGAGAGAGAGAGAGAGAGAGAGAGAGAAAGAGAGCGAGAGAGAGAGAGAGAGAGAGAGAGAGTCATGTCCCGAGAGAGAGAGAGAGAGAAGGATGAGAGAGAGAGAGAGAGCCCTGCTGCCAGACTTTCCCTGACTTGTCAATAATTGTTGTGTTTGGCCATGTAGGTTAAATGTCACTGTCTATACAAAGTCACTGGAGAGTTAGTGGAGAGTGTGGCGTTTGATGGTGTGAAAAGCATATGGTGTGTTTTCAGTGTGACTTCATATGGTGTGTTTTCAGTGTGACTTCATATGGTGTGTTTCCAGTGTGACTTCATATGGTGTGTTTCCAGTGTGACTTCATATGGTGTGTTTTCAGTGTGACTTCATATGGTGTGTTTCCAGTGTGCCTTCATATGGTGTGTTTTCAGTGTGACTTCATATGGTGTGTTTCCAGTGTGACTTCATATGGTGTGTTTTCAGTGTGACTTCATATGGTGTGTTTTCAGTGTGACTTCATATGGTGTGACTTCATATGGTGTGTTTTCAGTGTGACTTCATATGGTGTGTTTCCAGTGTGACTTCATATGGTGTGTTTCCAGTGTGACTTCATATGGTGTTTTCAGTGTGACTTCATATGGTGTTTTCAGTGTGACTTCATATGGTGTGTTTCCAGTGTGACTTCATATGGTGTGTTTTCAGTGTGACTTCATATGGTGTGTTTCCAGTGTGACTTCATATGGTGTGTTTTCAGTGTGACTTCATATGGTGTGTTTCCAGTGTGCCTTCATATGGTGTGTTTTCAGTGTGACTTCATATGGTGTGTTTTCAGTGTGACTTCATATGGTGTGACTTCATATGGTGTGTTTCCAGTGTGACTTCATATGGTGTGTTTTCAGTGTGACTTCATATGGTGTTTTCAGTGTGACTTCATATGGTGTTTTCAGTGTGACTTCATATGGTGTGTTTTCAGTGTGACTTCATATGGTGTGTTTCCAGTGTGACTTCATATGGTGTGTTTTCAGTGTGACTTCATATGGTGTGTTTTCAGTGTGACTTCATATGGTGTGTTTTCAGTGTGACTTCATATGGTGTGTTTTCAGTGTGACTTCATATGGTGTGTTTCCAGTGTGACTTCATATGGTGTGTTTCCAGTGTGACTTAATATGGTGTGTTTTCAGTGTGACTTCATATGGTGTGTTTCCAGTGTGCCTTCATATGGTGTGTTTTCAGTGTGACTTCATATGGTGTGTTTTCAGTGTGACTTCATATGGTGTGACTTCATATGGTGTGTTTCCAGTGTGACTTCATATGGTGTGTTTTCAGTGTGACTTCATATGGTGTTTTCAGTGTGACTTCATATGGTGTTTTCAGTGTGACTTCATATGGTGTGTTTTCAGTGTGACTTCATATGGTGTGTTTCCAGTGTGACTTCATATGGTGTGTTTTCAGTGTGACTTCATATGGTGTGTTTTCAGTGTGACTTCATATGGTGTGTTTTCAGTGTGACTTCATATGGTGTGTTTTCAGTGTGACTTCATATGGTGTGTTTCCAGTGTGACTTCATATGGTGTGTTTCCAGTGTGACTTCATATGGTGTGTTTTCAGTGTGACTTCATATGGTGTGTTTCCAGTGTGACTTCATATGGTGTGTTTCCAGTGTGAATTCATATGGTGTTTTCAGTGTGACTTCATATGGTGTGTTTTCAGTGTGACTTCATATGGTGTGTTTCCAGTGTGACTTCACATTGCGGTTGTCTGTGTTTGTTTATTCACCAGCCAGGGCATAACGAGGTGGCTTAATTGGAACGTCCTCCTTGTTCTGATGACACTCGCCCGCACACGCACTCACTCACCAACTCACACCTCCTGATTCAGGAGGGCTAAAGTTATTCCCCTAATGATATACTGTATCCTTATACTGTTCCTCATATACGGTGTAGAGATATGAGCATCTGGGAAATATGATATATACAATGTATAGCATACATCACCTCCCAAGCCACTTTAGGAGCAGAGGGCTGTCTTCAACAGGGTTTCAGAGGGCTGTCTTCAACACGGTTTCAGAGGGCTGTCTTCAACAGGGTTTCAGAGGGCTGCCTTCAACAGGGTTTCAGAGGGCTGCCTTCAACAGGGTTCCAGAGGGCTGCCTTCAACAGGGTTTCAGAGGGTTGTCTTCAACAGGGTTCCAGAGGGCTGCATTCAACAGGGTTTCAAAGGGCTGCATTCAACAGGGTTCCAGAGGGCTGCATTCAACAGGGTTCCAGAGGGCTGCCTTCAACAGGGTTTCAGAGGGCTGCATTCAACAGGGTTTCAAAGGGCTGCCTTCAACAGGGTTGCAGAGGGCTGCCTTCAACAGGGTTTCAGAGGGCTGCATTCAACAGGGTTCCAGAGGGCTGCCTTCAACAGGGTTCCAGAGGGCTGCATTCAACAGGGTTTCAGAGGGCTGCCTTCAACAGGGTTTCAAAGGGCTGCATTCAACAGGGTTTCAAAGGGCTGCATTCAACAGGGTTTCAAATGGCTGCCTTCAACAGGGTTTCAGAGGGCTGCATTCAACAGGGTTCCAGAGGGCTGCCTTCAACAGGGTTCCAGAGGGCTGCCTTCAACAGGGTTCCAGAGGGCCTTCAACAGGGTTCCAGAGGGCTGCATTCAACAGGGTTCCAGAGGGCTGCATTCAACAGGGTTCCAGAGGGCTGCATTCAACAGGGTTCCAGAGGGCTGCATTCAACAGGGTTCCAGAGGGCTGCCTTCAACAGGGTTTCAGAGGGCTGCCTTCAACAGGGTTCCAGAGGGCTGCATTCAACAGGGTTCCAGAGGGCTGCATTCAACAGGGTTCCAGAGGGCTGCATTCAACAGGGTTCCAGAGGGCTGCATTCAACAGGGTTCCAGAGGGCTGCATTCAACAGGGTTCCAGAGGGCTGCATTCAACAGGGTTTCAGAGGGCTGCATTCAACAGGGTTCCAGAGGGCTGCCTTCAACAGGGTTCCAGAGGGCTGCATTCAACAGGGTTTCAGAGGGCTGCCTTCAACAGGGTTTCAAAGGGCTGCATTCAACAGGGTTTCAAAGGGCTGCATTCAACAGGGTTTCAAATGGCTGCCTTCAACAGGGTTTCAGAGGGCTGCATTCAACAGGGTTCCAGAGGGCTGCCTTCAACAGGGTTCCAGAGGGCTGCCTTCAACAGGGTTCCAGAGGGCTGCCTTCAACAGGGTTCCAGAGGGCTGCATTCAACAGGGTTCCAGAGGGCTGCATTCAACAGGGTTCCAGAGGGCTGCATTCAACAGGGTTCCAGAGGGCTGCATTCAACAGGGTTCCAGAGGGCTGCCTTCAACAGGGTTTCAGAGGGCTGCCTTCAACAGGGTTCCAGAGGGCTGCATTCAACAGGGTTCCAGAGGGCTGCATTCAACAGGGTTCCAGAGGGCTGCCTTCAACAGGGTTCCAGAGGGCTGCCTTCAACAGGGTTCCAGAGGGCTGCATTCAACAGGGTTCCAGAGGGCTGCATTCAACAGGGATCCAGAGGGCTGCATTCAACAGGGTTCCAGAGGGCTGCATTCAACAGGGTTCCAGAGGGCTGCATTCAACAGGGTTCCAGAGGGCTGCATTCAACAGGGTTTCAGAGGGCTGCATTCAACAGGGTTCCAGAGGACTGCCTTCAACAGGGTTCCAGAGGGCTGCATTCAACAGGGTTTCAGAGGGCTGCATTCAACAGGGTTCCAGAGGGCTGCATTCAACAGGGTTCCAGAGGGCTGCATTCAACAGGGTTTCAGAGGGCTGCATTCAACAGGGTTCCAGAGGGCTGCATTCAACAGGGTTCCAGAGGGCTGCATTCAACAGGGTTTCAAAGGGCTGCATTCAACAGGGTTTCAAAGGGCTGCATTCAACAGGGTTCCAGAGGGCTGCCTTCAACAGGGTTTCAAAGGGCTGCATTCAACAGGGTTCCAGAGGGCTGCATTCAACAGGGTTCCAGAGGGCTGCATTCAACAGGGTTCCAGAGGGCTGCATTCAACAGGGTTCCAGAGGGCTGCCTTCAACAGGGTTCCAGAGGGCTGCATTCAACAGGGTTCCAGAGGGCTGCATTCAACAGGGTTCCAGAGGGCTGCCTTCAACAGGGTTCCAGAGGGCTGTATTCAACAGGGTTCCAGACGGCTGCCTTCAACAGGGTTCCAGAGGGTTGTCTTCAACAGGGTTCCAGAGGGCTGCATTCAACAGGGTTCCAGAGGGCTGTCTTCAACAGGGTTCCAGAGGGCTGCATTCAACAGGGTTCTAGAGGGCTGCATTCAACAGGGTTTCAAAAGGCTGCCTTCAACAGGGTTCCAGAGGGCTGCATTCAACAGGGTTCCAGAGGGCTGCATTCAACAGGGTTCCAGAGGGCTGCATTCAACAGGGTTCCAGAGGGCTGCATTCAACAGGGTTCCAGAGGGCTGCATTCAACAGGGTTCCAGAGGGCTGCATTCAACAGGGTTCCAGAGGGCTGCCTTCAACAGGGTTCCAGAGGGCTGCATTCAACAGGGTTCCAGAGGGCTGCCTTCAACAGGGTTCCAGAGGGCTGCATTCAACAGGGTTCCAGAGGGCTGCATTCAACAGGGTTCCAGAGGGCTGCATTCAACAGGGTTCCAGAGGGCTGCATTCAACAGGGTTCCAGAGGGCTGCATTCAACAGGGTTCCAGAGGGCTGCCTTCAACAGGGTTCCAGAGGGCTGCATTCAACAGGGTTTCAGAGGGCTGCCTTCAACAGGGTTCCAGAGGGCTGCATTCAACAGGGTTCCAGAGGGCTGCATTCAACAGGGTTCCAGAGGGCTGCATTCAACAGGGTTCCAGAGGGCTGCATTCAACAGGGTTCCAGAGGGCTGCATTCAACAGGGTTTCAGAGGGCTGCATTCAACAGGGTTCCAGAGGGCTGCATTCAACAGGGTTTCAGAGGGCTGCCTTCAACAGGGTTCCAGAGGGCTGCATTCAACAGGGTTTCAGAGGGCTGCATTCAACAGGGTTCCAGAGGGCTGCATTCAACAGGGTTCCAGAGGGCTGCATTCAACAGGGTTCCAGAGGGCTGCCTTCAACAGGGTTCCAGAGGGCTGCCTTCAACAGGGTTCCAGAGGGCTGCCTTCAACAGGGTTCCAGAGGGCTGCATTCAACAGGGTTCCAGAGGGCTGCATTCAACAGGGTTCCAGAGGGCTGCCTTCAACAGGGTTCCAGAGGGCTGCCTTCAACAGGGTTCCAGAGGGCTGCATTCAACAGGGTTCCAGAGGGCTGCCTTCAACAGGGTTCCAGAGGGCTGCATTCAACAGGGTTCCAGAGGGCTGCATTCAACAGGGTTCCAGAGGGCTGCATTCAACAGGGTTCCAGAGGGCTGCATTCAACAGGGTTCCAGAGGGCTGCATTCAACAGGGTTTCAGAGGGCTGCATTCAACAGGGTTCCAGAGGGCTGCATTCAACAGGGTTCCAGAGGGCTGCCTTCAACAGGGTTCCAGAGGGCTGCCTTCAACAGGGTTCCAGAGGGCTGCATTCAACAGGGTTCCAGAGGGCTGCCTTCAACAGGGTTCCAGAGGGCTGCATTCAACAGGGTTCCAGAGGGCTGCATTCAACAGGGTTCCAGAGGGCTGCATTCAACAGGGTTCCAGAGGGCTGCATTCAACAGGGTTCCAGAGGGCTGCATTCAACAGGGTTCCAGAGGGCTGCATTCAACAGGGTTCCAGAGGGCTGCATTCAACAGGGTTCCAGAGGGCTGCATTCAACAGGGTTCCAGAGGGCTGCCTTCAACAGGGTTCCAGAGGGCTGCATTCAACAGGGTTCCAGAGGGCTGCATTCAACAGGGTTCCAGAGGGCTGCATTCAACAGGGTTCCAGAGGGCTGCATTCAACAGGGTTCCAGAGGGCTGCATTCAACAGGGTTCCAGAGGGCTGCATTCAACAGGGTTCCAGAGGGCTGCATTCAACAGGGTTCCAGAGGGCTGCCTTCAACAGGGTTCCAGGGGGCTGCCTTCAACAGGGTTCCAGAGGGCTGCATTCAACAGGGTTCCAGAGGGCTGCATTCAACAGGGTTCCAGAGGGCTGCCTTCAACAGTGTTTCAGAGGGTTGTCTTCAACAGGGTTCCAGAGGGCTGCATTGAAACAGGGTTCCAGAGGGCTGCATTCAACAGGGTTCCAGAGGGCTGCATTCAACAGGGTTCCAGAGGGCTGCATTCAACAGGGTTCCAGAGGGCTGCATTCAATAGGGTTTCAGAGGGTTGTCTTCAACAGGGTTCCAGAGGGCTGCATTCAACAGGGTTTCAGAGGGCTGCATTCAACAGGGTTTCAGAGGGTTGTCTTCAACAGGGTTCCAGAGGGCTGCATTCAACAGGGTTTCAGAGGGCTGCATTCAACAGGGTTCCAGAGGGCTGCATTCAACAGGGTTCCAGAGGGCTGCATTCAACAGGGTTCCAGAGGGCTGCATTCAACAGGGTTCCAGAGGGCTGCATTCAACAGGGTTCCAGAGGGCTGCATTCAACAGGGTTCCAGAGGGCTGCATTCAACAGGGTTCCAGAGGGCTGCATTCAACAGGGTTCCAGAGGGCTGCCTTCAACAGGGTTCCAGAGGGCTGCATTCAACAGGGTTTCAGAGGGCTGCCTTCAACAGGGTTCCAGAGGGCTGCATTCAACAGGGTTCCAGAGGGCTGCATTCAACAGGGTTCCAGAGGGCTGCATTCAACAGGGTTCCAGAGGGCTGCCTTCAACAGGGTTCCAGAGGGCTGCATTCAACAGGGTTCCAGAGGGCTGCATTCAACAGGGTTCCAGAGGGCTGCCTTCAACAGGGTTCCAGAGGGCTGCATTCAACAGGGTTCCAGAGGGCTGCATTCAACAGGGTTTCAGAGGGCTGCCTTCAACAGGGTTCCAGAGGGCTGCCTTCAACAGGGTTCCAGAGGGCTGCCTTCAACAGGGTTCCAGAGGGCTGCATTCAACAGGGTTCCAGAGGGCTGCCTTCAACAGGGTTCCAGAGGGCTGCCTTCAACAGGGTTCCAGAGGGCTGCCTTCAACAGGGTTCCAGAGGGCTGCATTCAACAGGGTTCCAGGGGCTGCATTCAACAGGGTTCCAGAGGGCTGCCTTCAACAGGGTTCCAGAGGGCTGCCTTCAACAGGGTTCCAGAGGGCTGCCTTCAACAGGGTTTCAGAGGGCTGCCTTCAACAGGGTTCCAGAGGGCTGCATTCAACAGGGTTCCAGAGGGCTGCATTCAACAGGGTTCCAGAGGGCTGCATTCAACAGGGTTCCAGAGGGCTGCCTTCAACAGGGTTCCAGAGGGCTGCCTGCAACAGGGTTCCAGAGGGCTGCATTCAACAGGGTTCCAGAGGGCTGCCTTCAACAGGGTTCCAGAGGGCTGCCTTCAACAGGGTTCCAGAGGGCTGCATTCAACAGGGTTCCAGAGGGCTGCCTTCAACAGGGTTCCAGAGGGCTGCATTCAACAGGGTTCCAGAGGGCTGCCTTCAACAGGGTTCCAGAGGGCTGTTACAGTGCAGTCAGGATAACAGGTCCATGGGTCTCAGACAGGACTGGATCATATGAGTAATGATTGGGTTGATTGGTCTCAGAGCACACAGGAGAAGAGATCAGTGATTTAAGAGTGGGGAGAAGGTGGTTATCCCCATGTCTCATACATTTACATTACATTACATTTAAGTCATTTAGCAGACACTCTTATCCAGAGCAACTTACAAATTGGTGAATTCACCTTCTGACATCAGTGGAACAGCCACTTTACAATAGTGCATCTAAATCATTTAAGGGGGGGGGGGGTGAGAAGGATTACTTTTTGTTTTCAGTGTGACATCATATGGTGTGTTTCCAGTGTGACATCATATGGTGTGTTTTCAGTGTGACATCATATGGTGTGTTTTCAGTGTGCCTTCACATTGCGGTTGTCTGTGTTTGTTTATTCACCAGCCAGGGCATAACGAAGTGGCTTATGGCATATGGCATATGGTGTGACTTCATACAGACGTAGGATCTTCATTTGAGCCAGTTTGCTACAGCAGAAAAACAATCCTGCAGCAACAGGAAATGTGAATTATTATATAGATGATCATTCATGGGTGTTTTTGTAAAGGTCAATACATTTTTCATTAGGGTCGAATCATGTCTGAAATGTCAAAGTGGAAATTACAAACTTTAGAAGACTTAACACTCAAATACACTAGAAGTTCCTGCAGTGCAGGAAAATTCTCAGCAACAAAAATAGTGATCAAATGAAGATCCTACATCTGTAGATAGGGCGCGGCTCTGTGGATGCCCTCTGCTCCAGGCTGTCCAACCTAATGTGTTTGTATATCTGTCAGTGTTTATCGGAGCTGTTGGGGAAAAAAGCAGAACACACATTTCCATCCCGTATGAACTAATAAAGTATATGGTATGTCTCAGTGTAGCTAGCTATAGTTGTGTATATGGTATGACTCAGTGTAGCTAGCTATAGTTGTGTGTATGGTATGTCTCAGTGTAGCTAGCTATAGTTGTGTATATGGTATGACTCAGTGTAGCTAGCTATAGTTGTGTATATGGTATGTCTCAGTGTAGCTAGCTATAGTTGTGTGTATGGTATGTCTCAGTGTAGCTAGCTATAGTTGTGTATATGGTATGTCTCAGTGTAGCTAGCTATAGTTGTGTATATGGTATGTCTCAGTGTAGCTAGCTATAGTTGTGTATATGGTATGTCTCAGTGTAGCTAGCTATAGTTGTGTGTATGGTATGTCTCAGTGGAGCTAGCTATAGTTGTGTATATGGTATGACTCAGTGTAGCTAGCTATAGTTGTGTATATGGTATGACTCAGTGTAGCTAGCTATAGTTGTGTGTATGGTATGTCTCAGTGGAGCTAGCTATAGTTGTGTATATGGTATGTCTCAGTGTAGCTAGCTATAGTTTTATGGTATGTCTCAGTGGAGCTAGCATAGTTGTGTATATGGTATGACTCAGTGTAGCTAGCTATAGTTGTGTATATGGTATGACTCAGTGTAGCTAGCTATAGTTGTGTATATGGTATGACTCAGTGTTGCTAGCTATAGTTTTGGTGAGTCATAGGTCTGGATGTCTCAGTGTAGCTAGCTATAGTTGTGTATATGGTATGACTCAGTGTAGCTAGCTATAGTTGTGTATATGGTATGACTCAGTGTAGCTAGCTATAGTTTTGGTGAGTCATAGGTCTGGGACCAGAGACACATGTTTCAGGGAGGATGTCCATCTTGTTCTAATAATTCTAGGGGAGGAGGCAGGAAGTAAACACGTGTACGCAATCAATCAACTATACAGACCACAAGCGCACACATCATTTCTGTTTATTCACATACTATAGGTTCCACACAACTCCTGGTACAGAGGCAAGAAAAGGTATGTGAACCCTTTGGAATTTCCTGGATTTCTGCATAAATTGGTCATAAAATGTGATCTGATCTTCATCTAGGTCACAACAAACAGTCTGCTTAAACTAGTAAAACACAAACAATTATACGTTTTCATGTCTTTATTGAACACACCGTGTAAACAATTCACAGTG
Source organism: Oncorhynchus masou masou (assembly GCF_036934945.1). Classification (NCBI taxonomy): domain Eukaryota; kingdom Metazoa; phylum Chordata; class Actinopteri; order Salmoniformes; family Salmonidae; genus Oncorhynchus; species Oncorhynchus masou. The sequence continues at coordinate 249,245 of NW_027011005.1, read as the reverse complement.
CAGGGTGGGAAAAGTATGTGAACCCTTGGCTTTAATAACTGGTTGACCCTCCTTTGGCAGCAATAACCTCAACCAAACGTTTTCTGTAGTTGCAGATCAGACCTGCATAAGTCAGGAGGAATTTTGGACCATTGCCCTTTACAAAACTGTTTCAGTTCAGCAATATTCTTGGGATGTCTGGTGTGAACCGCTCTCTTGAGGTCACGCTACAGCATCTCAATCGGGTTGAGGTCAGGGCACCTCCAGAAGGCGTATTTTATTCTGTTGAAGCCATTCTGTTGTTGATTTACTTCTGTGTTTTGGGTCATTCATTTTGGGTCCTGTTGCATCACTCAACTTCTGTTAAGCTTCAATCGTCGGACAGATAGCCTTATATTCTCCTGATAAACTTGGGAATACATTTTCCCTTCGATGATAGCAAGTTGTCCAGGCCCTGAGGCAGCAAAGCAGCCCCAAACCATGATGGTACCCTCCACCAGACTTTACAGTTGGAATGAGGTTTTGATGTTGGTGTGCTGTGCCTTTTGTTCTCCACACATAGTGTTGTGTTCCTTCCAAACAACTCAACTGTAGTTTCATCTGTCCACAGAATATTATGCCAGAAGCGCTGTGGAACATCCAGATGCTCTTTTGTTAACTTCAGATGTGCGGCAATGTGTTTTTTTGGACAGCAGTGGCTTCTTCCGTGGTGTCCTCCCATGAACACCATCTTGTTTAGTGTTTTACGTACCGTAGACTCGTCAACAGAGATGTTAGCGTGTTCCAGAGATTTCTGTAAGTCTTTAGCTGACACTCTAGGATTCTTCTTAACCTCATTGAGCATTCTGCTCTGTGCTCTTGCAGTCATCTTTGCAGGACAGACTCTCCTGTAGTAACAGGGCTGCACTTTCTCCACCTATAGACAAGTTGTCTTACTGTGAACTGATGAACATCAAGGCTTTTAGAGATACTTTTGTAACCCTTTCCATCTTTATGCAAGTCAACAATTAGGTCTTCTGAGATCTCTCTTGTTCGAGACATGGTTCCCATCAGGCAATGCTTCTTGTGAATCGCAAACTCACATTTTGTGAGTGTTTTTATAGGGCAGGGCAGCTCTAACCAACATCTCCAAACTCGTCTCATTGATTGGACTCCAGGTTAGCTGACTCCTGACTCCAATTATCTTCTGGAGAAGTCATTAGCCTCGGGGTTCTCATAACTTTTCCAACCAACACTGTGAATGTTTAAATGATGTAATCAATATAGACAAGAAAAATACAATAATTTGTGTGTTATTAGTTTAAGCACACTATTTTTTTAACCTTTATTTAACTAGGCAAGTCAGTTAAGAACAAATTCTTATTTTCAATGACAGCCTAGGAACAGTGGGTTAACTGCCTGTTCAGGGGCAGAACGACAGATTTGTACCTTGTCAGCTCGGGGTTTTGAACTTGCAACCTTACAGGTTTCTAGTCCAACACTCTAACCACTAGGCTACCCTGCTGCCACTATCTATTGTTGTGACTAAGATGAAGATCAGATCTAATTTTATGACCAATTTATTCAGAAATCCAGATAATTCCAAAGGGTTCACATACCTTTTCTTGCCACTGTATGTACACTGGGAAAGAAGACACTGATACAGAGAGTCCACTCACTAACAAGTATGTGTACAGATAAGTGTCAGTGTGAGAGGACTGGGAAAGAAGACACTGAGACAGAGTCCACTCACTAACAAGCTAAAATAACCTCTTCTTGAACTTCAGCAGAACATCCATCATAGCTTGTATCCCAAATGGCACCCTATTCCCTTTATAGTGCACTACTTTTGACCAGAGCCCATAGAGCATAGTGCACTACTTTTGACCAGAGCCCATAGAGCATAGTGCACTACTTTTGACCAGAGCCCATAGAGCATAGTGCACTATGTCGGGAATAGTTTTCCATTTTGGATGCAGATAATACTCTGTGTAATGAAGCCCACACATGCACTTCTCCCCCTCATTCACTCCCTGCAGTCTTTCATCCATCCTCTCTCCCTTCTGCACCTCTCCTCCTTGACTGTTCTCCATCCCTCCATCCCTCTGTATATCTTCTATTATCTCTAATTAACAGACAGTCAGCCTTCTCTCCCTCCTCTAGACCTTCTGCTCTATCCCGCCCCCTAGTGTTTGTTATACGTCATCACAGACTAGTTGGCCAGTTCGTGCACTGGAGAGAATGGTGACCAGGTAAGAGATGAGTCCACAGCCAATGGGTCATTTTGTTGACCGACAGGATTGGTCAAGCTGTTTTACGATCAATCAAAGGTGACAAAACACACACACACACACACACACACACACACGATCTGGGTGAAAAATGACAGAAGTGCAGAAACAAACACTCATGAAGGCTACAGGTGTTGTACACACCACGATAATTAACACACACACACTCAATTAGCCAACAAGCACAAACATATTCAAGAATTGTCCTACACAGACTGGTGTTTATTTATAGGATTAAGTCTAAGGTTTGTAGTCTTCTGAGGATTGTTCAGGGTTGGAGTCAATTCTAGTTCAATTCCAGTCAATCCAGGAAGTACACTGAAATTCCAACTCCAATTATCTTACGATGCTTTTCAATGAGGCAAATTGGAATTTTATTTACTTTCTGAAATTGACTGGAATTGAAATGGAATTGAAAATGACTGGAATTGAAATGGAATTGACTGAAATTGAAATGGAATTGAAATTGAAATGGAATTGACTGGAATTGAAATTGACTGGAATTGAAATGGAATTGAAATTGAAATGGAATTGACTGGAATTTAAATGGAATTGACTGGGATTGAAATGGAATTGACTGGAATTGAAATGGAATTGAAATGGAATTGAAAGGGAATTGACTGGAATTGAAATGGAATTGACCCCAGCTCTGTTGCGGTTACACATCATGACTGGTCTCAGAACATATTTTATATTTTACTAAAATCTGTGCCACTCCAATAGAACATCTCATTTTTGGCATATGTAAATCCAGGGACACTCAAATGAGTATGATATGTTACGTTGGTATGACAGTAGGTTACTTAAGGCATACAAAGCGTTTAGCAAGTGTGATATATCATACTGAAGCAGTTGAGTGTGATATATCAAACTGAAGCAGTTGAGTGTGATATATCAAACTAACGCAGTTGAGTGTGATATCATACTAAAGCAGTTGAGTGTGATACATCAAACTAAAGCAGTCAAGTGTGATATATCAAACTAAAGCAGTTGAGTGTGATATATCACACTAAAGCAGTTGAGTGTGATATATCACACTAAAGCAGTTGAGTGTGATATATCATACTGAAGCAGTTGAGTGTGATATATCATACTGAAGCAGTCGAGTGTGATATATCACACTAAAGCAGTTGAGTGTGATATATCAAACTAAAGCAGTCGAGTGTGATGTATCAAACTAAAGCAGTCGAGTGTGATATATCACACTAAAGCAGTTGAGTGTGATATATCAAAATGAAGCAGTTGAGTGTGATATATCATACTAAAGCAGTTGAGTGTGATATATCATACTGAAGCAGTTGAGTGTGATATATCATACTAAAGCAGTTGAGTGTGATATATCACACTAAATCAGTTGAGTGTGATATATCATACTAAAGCAGTTGAGTGTGATATATCATACTAAAGCAGTTGAGTGTGATATATCATACTAAACGATACTGGTGCGATCAAGACGTAGGATATATCCTACAATTGAGTATTATATTGTACGACCGCTATTACGTTGGTAAGCCAATGTAATGTAATCTAATGTAAAGTAACATATCATACTAAATGGAGTGGCATGGCTACGTTTGCTCCGAGACCAGGTTTCAGCGGTCTACACCATGAGGCGAGAGCCAGGGATGTAGTGAGACTCTTTCCAGATGTTTGTCTCTCCACAGTTCTCTGTCTTCCTCTTGCACTGGTAACAGCGGCGGTACTGCTCACACTGGTCAATCAGCAGACTGCTCCCAGACCTGTCATAGACATCAGAGATCAACGTCAGAATGTGGTCAAATCAATCAGCAGACTGCTCCCAGACCTGACATAGAGATCAGAGATCAACGTCAGAATGTGGTCAAATCAATCAGCAGACTGCTCCCAGACCTGTCATAGACATCAGAGATCAACGTCAGAATGTGGTCAAATCAATCAGCAGACTGCTCCCAGACCTGACATAGAGATCAGAGATCAACGTCAGAATGTGGTCAAATCAATCAGCAGACTGCTCCCAGACCTGTCATAGACATCAGAGATCAACGTCAGAATGTGGTCAATCAATCAGCAGACTGCTCCCAGATCTGTCATAGACATCAGAGATCAACGTCAGAATGTGATGGTACAGATAGCAGACGTCAACTATCATGACAGTGATCGACTCAATCAGCCGGTCCCAAATCCCTTTTCTCCTTCTTGACCCTAACCCCCGATGCTAGCATGTCTGAAGGGTGTGTATAAACAGTGTAGTGGTAGATCTGAAGGGTCTGGATAGGTATAAACAGTGTAGTGGTAGATCTGAAGGGTCTGGATAGGTATAAACAGTGTAGTGGTAGATCTGAAGGGTCTGGATAGGTATAAACAGTGTAGTGGTAGATCTGAAGGGTCTGGATAGGTATAAACAGTGTAGTGGTAGATCTGAAGGGTCTGGATAGGTATAAACAGTGTAGTGGTAGATCTGAAGGGTCTGGATAGGTATAAACAGTGTAGTGGTAGATCTGAAGGGTCTGGATAGGTATAAACAGTGTAGTGGTAGATCTGAAGGGTCTGGATAGGTATAAACAGTGTAGTGGTAGATCTGAAGGGTCTGGATAGGTATAAACAGTGTAGTGGTAGATCTGAAGGGTCTGGATAGGTATAAACAGTGTAGTGGTAGATCTGAAGGGTCTGGATAGGTATAAACAGTGTAGTGGTAGATCTGAAGGCTCTGGATAGGTATAAACAGTGTAGTGGTAGATCTGAAGGGTCTGGATAGGTATAAACAGTGTAGTGGTAGATCTGAAGGGTCTGGATAGGTATAAACAGTGTAGTGGTAGATCTGAAGGGTCTGGATAGGTATAAACAGTGTAGTGGTAGATCTGAAGGGTCTGGATAGGGATAAACAGTGTAGTGGTAGATCTGAAGGCTCTGGATAGGTATAAACAGTGTAGTGGTAGATCTGAAGGGTCTGGATAGGTATAAACAGTGTAGTGGTAGATCTGAAGGGTCTGGATAGGTATAAACAGTGTAGTGGTAGATCTGAAGGGTCTGGATAATAAACAGTGTAGTGGTAGATCTGAAGGGTCTGGATAGATAAACAGTGTAGTGGTAGATCTGAAGGCTCTGGATAGGTATAAACAGTGTAGTGGTAGATCTGAAGGGTCTGGATAGGTATAAACAGTGTAGTGGTAGATCTGAAGGGTCTGGATAGGTATAAACAGTGTAGTGGTAGATCTGAAGGGTCTGGATAGGTATAAACAGTGTAGTGGTAGATCTGAAGGGTCTGGATAGGGATAAACAGTGTAGTGGTAGATCTGAAGGCTCTGGATAGGTATAAACAGTGTAGTGGTAGATCTGATGGGTCTGGATAGGTATAAACAGTGTAGTGGTAGATCTGAAGGGTCTGGATAGGTATAAACAGTGTAGTGGTAGATCTGAAGGGTCTGGATAGGTATAAACAGTGTAGTGGTAGTTCTGAAGGGTCTGGATAGGTATAAACAGTGTAGTGGTAGATCTGAAGGGTCTGGATAGGTATAAACAGTGTAGTGGTAGATCTGAAGGGTCTGGATAGGTATAAACAGTGTAGTGGTAGATCTGAAGGGTCTGGATAGGTATAAACAGTGTAGTGGTAGATCTGAAGGGTCTGGATAGGTATAAACAGTGTAGTGGTAGATCTGAAGGGTCTGGATAGGTATAAACAGTGCAGTGGGAAAGCTTCCATCATATTGTTTCCATCCTACAGATCTGTAAACATAGAAGGGTTAGGGCCAGTCCAGGTTGTGATTTGAGTATATTACTTGATGAATTCCTTCTCCTCTCTGTCTCGGTGGCGTTTCAGGTCGGCGCTGCGTCTCCAGGTGTCCTCCAACGAGGCCCGCAGGTCACGCAGCTTCTCAAAGCGGTTGATGTGGTCATTTATCAGTCTGCCAGGAGAGAGAGTGTAAGAGGAAAATATAGAAACATAACATATAGACAAGACATCTCATATAAAATGGCCTTTAACCTTGAACCTTTCCATATACCATTTTTTTCTGCATTCTCATTTTATTCACTCACTTTCTGAATTTCAAGTGGAGAATTTCACCCTCCCCACTCCCCCGTCTCTCCATGACTCCCTCTCGCTCCCTTTCCCCCACCTCTCCCCCCCCCTGCCTTCCCCCTTCCACTCACTCCTTCCTGTTCCTGCTGAGCATCTCTCTCTCGTTCTTCTGTTTGGTGCTGCGGTTAAGGAGCAGCTCTTTTCTCTTGTTATTAGCCGTGGTCAGCTGTTCCTGGTAGACCTTCTCCGCCCGCTGCCTCTGCTCTGACAGCCCAGCAGGGCTACAGTCCAGCTGGCCAAACACAGGGCCGTCCGAGTCGGGCAGGCGCGCTGGGAGGCCCGAGCCCTGGTATTCCACCTGGTAGATACGTTAATTAAATAACGTCCATTAGATTTGTGGAGCATCAAGATCCTCTAATTATTTTTCTACTCAACCTGGTTGAAGATTACAATCACAGAGGAGCTCACAACTACTGGAAACTCATCTGTCATCTATAAGTACTGAAATCTCTCAACTATGACTTCCTGTTCTCGGTTAAAGAAGAGCCATTTGGTTGGCAGAGCATGAAGATCACCAGTGTGCTGAGATTGTTTTCTACTCAACCTGGACTAGACATAGACACCACAGAGGAGCTGGACTACTGTTCAACCTGGACTAGACATAGACACCAGAGAGGAGCTGGACTACTGTTCAACCTGGACTAGACATAGACACCACAGAGGAGCTGGACTACTGTTCAACCTGGACTAGACATAGACACCACAGAGGAGCTGGCCTACTGTTCAACCTGGACTAGACATAGACACCACAGAGGAGCTGGACTACTGTTCAACCTGGACTAGACATAGACACCACAGAGGAGCTGGCCTACTGTTCAACCTGGACTAGACATAGACACCACAGAGGAGCTGGACTACTGTTCAACCTGGACTAGACATAGACACCACAGAGGAGCTGGACTACTGTTCAACCTGGACTAGACATAGACACCACAGAGGAGCTGGACTACTGTTCAACCTGGACTAGACATAGACACCACAGAGGAGCTGGACTACTGTTCAACCTGGACTAGACATAGACACCACAGAGGAGCTGGACTACTGTTCAACCTGGACTAGACATAGACACCAGAGAGGAGCTGGACTACTGTTCAACCTGGACTAGACATAGACACCAGAGAGGAGTAGACTACTGTTCAACCTGGACTAGACAGACACCACAGAGGAGCTGGCCTACTGTTCAACCTGGACTAGACATAGACACCACAGAGGAGCTGGACTACTGTTCAACCTGGACTAGACATAGACACCACAGAGGAGCTGGCCTACTGTTCAACCTGGACTAGACATAGACACCACAGAGGAGCTGGACTACTGTTCAATTCCCTCATCTACTGCATTTCCTTCCTCAACTGTCCTTCTTTAAGTACTTCAAGTCTGGCTCAACTGTCCTTCTTTACCATGAATTGTTCCTCCTCTTCCTCCCCATTTCTCCTTCCTCTTTCCTTCCCTCTCTATCCCTTCCCTTCTTTATCGTAAACCTCTCCATCTGTCTCCCCCTATCCTCTCGTCTCCGTGGAGACTTGTCTATATTATGTTTCCTGCCTGCTCTGAGTCGTCTCCTGGTGCTGTCTGTCCCTGGATGGGCGGGAACATCACTCTCCTATCTCCCTTGGCCTTCTGCTTGCCCCTCTCTGTCTCCCCCTATCCTCTCGTCTCCGTGGAGACTTGTCTATATTATGTTTCCTGCCTGCTCTGAGTGGTCTCCTGGTGCTGTCTGTCCCTGGATGGGCGGGAACATCACTCTCCTATCTCCCTTGGCCTTCTGCTTGCCCTTCTCTGTTTCCACCTGTACAACAAGACAGGTGGTCAGGTAAACAGCAATCTGTAGTGGTCCCCTCTGCCTTGCTCAGCCATAACCTGTGCAGCACACCTGGGAGCTCAGCTATTCAATCCACAGCCTTTTTATCAACATAATAAATATCCCTCCACTTCAACATGCACTTGTGTAACACATGGTGGGAGGCATGTCTTTGGTAGGTCTGGTATGGTAGATATGGTCTGGTCTGGTCGGGTAGGTCTGGCCTGTAGGTAGGGTCTGGTAGGTATGGTCTGGTAGGTCTGGCCTGGTAGGTCTGGCCTGGTAGGAAGGGGCTGGTAGGTATGGTAGGTAGGGTCTGGTAGGTATGGTCTGGTGGGTCTGGTCTGGTCTGGTAGGTAGGGTCTGCTAGATCTGGTCTGGTACAGTGCCTTGCGAAAGTATTCGGCCCCCTTGAACTTTGCGACCTTTTGCCACATTTCAGGCTTCAAACATAAAGATATAAAACTGTATTTTTTGTGAAGAATCAACAACAAGTGGGACACAATCATGAAGTGGAACGACATTTATTGGATATTTCAAACTTTTTTAACAAATCAAAAACTGAAAAATTGGGCGTGCAAAATTATTCAGCCCCCTTAAGTTGATACTTTGTAGCGCCACCTTTTGCTGTGATTACAGCTGTAAGTCGCTTGGGGTATGTCTCTATCAGTTTTGCACATCGAGAGACTGAAAATTTTTCCCATTCCTCCTTGCAAAACAGCTCGAGCTCAGTGAGGTTGGATGGAGAGCATTTGTGAACAGCAGTTTTCAGTTCTTTCCACAGATTCTCGATTGGATTCAGGTCTGGACTTTGACTTGGCCATTCTAACACCTGGATATGTTTATTTTTGAACCATTCCATTGTAGATTTTGCTTTATGTTTTGGATCATTGTCTTGTTGGAAGGTCTTTTGCAGGTCTTTTGCAGACTCCATCAGGTTTTCTTCCAGAATGGTCCTGTATTTGGCTCCATCCATCTTCCCATCAATTTTAACCATCTTCCCTGTCCCTGCTGAAGAAAAGCAGGCCCAAACCATGATACTGCCACCACCATGTTTGACAGTGGAAATGGCGTGTTCAGGGTGATGAGCTGTGTTGCTTTTACGCCAAACATAACGTTTTGCATTGTTGCCAAAAAGTTCAATTTTGGTTTCATCTGACCAGAGCACCTTCTTCCACATGTTTGGTGTGTCTCCCAGGTGGCTTGTGGCAAACTTTAAACGACACTTTTTATGGATATCTTTAAGAAATGGCTTTCTTCTTGCCACTCTTCCATAAAGGCAAGATTTGTGCAATATACGACTGATTGTTGTCCTATGGACAGAGTCTCCCACCTCAGCTGTAGATCTCTGCAGTTCATCCAGAGTGATCATAGGCCTCTTGGCTGCATCTCTGATCAGTCTTCTCCTTGTATGAGCTGAAAGTTTAGAGGGACGGCCAGGTCTTGGTAGATTTGCAGTGGTCTGATACTCCTTCCATTTCAATATTATCGCTTGCACAGTGCTCCTTGGGATGTTTAAAGCTTGGGAAATCTTTTTGTATCCAAATCCGGCTTTAAACTTCTTCACAACAGTATCTCGGACCTGCCTGGTGTGTTCCTTGTTTTTCATGATGCTCTCTGCGCTTTTAACGGACCTCTGAGACTATCACAGTGCAGGTGCATTTATACGGAGACTTGATTACACACAGGTGGATTGTATTTATCATCATTAGTCATTTAGGTCAACATTGGATCATTCAGAGATCCTCACTGAACTTCTGGAGAGAGTTTGCTGCACTGAAAGTAAAGGGGCTGAATAATTTTGCACGCCCAATTTTTCAGTTTTTGATTTGTTAAAAAAGTTTGAAATATCCAATAAATGTCGTTCCATTTCATGATTGTGTCCCACTTGTTGTTGATTCTTCACAAAAAAATAAAGTTTTATATCTTTATGTTTGAAGCCTGAAATGTGGCAAAAGGTCGCAAAGTTCAAGGGGGCCGAATACTTTCGCAAGGCACTGTAGGTAGGGTCTGGTAGGTCTGGTCTGGTCTTGTAGGTCTAATCTTGTAGGTATGGTCTGGTAGGTCTGGTCTGGTAGGTCTGGTCTGGTAGGCATGGTCTGGTCTGGTAGGTATGGTCTGGTCTGGTAGGTCTTGCCTGGTAGGTCTTGCCTGGTAGGTCTGGTCTGGTAGGTATGGCCTGGTAGGTCTGGTCTGGTAGGTATGGTCTGGTAGGTATGGTCTGGTAGGTATGGTAGGTCTGGTCTGGTAGGTATGGTAGGTCTGGTAGGTATGGTCTGGTAGGTATGGTCTGGTAGGTATGGTCTGGTAGGTCTGGTCTGGTAGGTCTGGTCTGGTAGGTATGGTCTGGTAGGTCTGGTCTGGTAGGTATGGTAGGTCTGGTAGGTATGGTCTGGTAGGTATGGTCTGGTAGGTATGGTCTGGTAGGTATGGTCTGGTAGGTCTGGTCTGGTAGGTATGGTCTGGTAGGTATGGTCTGGTAGGTATGGTCTGGTAGGTATGGTAGGTCTGGTCTGGTAGGTATGGTAGGTCTGGTAGGTCTGGTCTGGTAGGTATGGCCTGTAAGGTATGGTCTGGTAGGTATTGCCTGGTAGGTCTGGTCTGGTAGGTCTGGTCTGGTAGGTATGGCCAGGAAGGTATGGTCTGGTAGGTATGGTCTGGTAGGTCTGGTCTGGTAGGTATGGTCTGGTAGGTATGGTCTGGTAGGTATGGTCTGGTAGGTATGGTCTGGTATGGTCTGGTAGGGTCTGGTAGGTCTGGTCTGGTTGGTATGGTCTGGTAGGTATGGTAGGTCTGGTCTGGTAGGTATGGTCTGGTCTGGTAGGGTCTGGTAGGTCTGGTCTGGTAGGTCTGGTCTGGTAGGTATGGTCTGGTAGGTATGGTCTGGTAGGTATGGTCTGGTAGGTATGATCTGGTAGGTATGGTCTGGTAGGTATGGTCTGGTAGGTATGGTCTGGTCTGGTCTGGTAGGGTCTGGTAGGTCTGGTCTGGTCGGTATGGTCTGGTAGGTATGGTCTGGTAAATCTGGTGCAGATATGTATGGCCTGGTAGGTATGTTCTGGTAGGTATGGCCTGGTAGGTAGGGTCTGGTAGGTCTGGCCTGGTAGGTACGGTCTGGTAGGTCTGGCCAGGTAGGTATGGCCTGGTAGGTATGGTCTGGTAGGTATGGCAGGTATGGTCTGGTAAGTATGGTAGGTATGGTCTGGTCTGGTAGGTCTGGTCTGGTAGGTCTGGTTTGGAAGGTATGGTCTGGTCTGGTAGGTCTGGCCAGGTAGGTATGGTCTGGTAGGTAGGGTCTGATAAGTATGCTATATAATATATGGTAGGACAGACTCTTACCTGTGTATCCAGGGCTTTCTTGTAGCAGCTAGTGTTCTTCTGTCTCAGGTGGAGCTGCTGGGACTTTTGCAAGGCGATTCTGAGACACACAATAGCTATTCACACACTGTCGAAACTGAGCAACAGACTGTACAATGACCACAGCATTCTGTATGTACAGTGGAGACCACAGGCCTGTTGACATGGGTTCATGGCAGCAGGGGCACTTCCTCTTAGACAAACATTTTGACGTGGTACCCTACTCCCTTAATAGTGCACTGAAGAGCCCTGGTCAAAACTAAGTAGTGCACTACATAGGGAATGGTTGTGCCATTTGGGACCCAGATGCATCACCTACTCCTGTGCCAGCTGGACCTGTTGTAGCAGGTCGATGAGCTCCTGGTCCTGCTGAGTCTGGCTGACCTGGCCTTTCCTCCACTCCGCCTGGGCCCGCAGATCCCGCATGTAGCCGCGCTGCTTATGGACCCTGGGAGGGGTGAGGGGACGGCCCTTGAAGATGTACGAACCCTGTGGGGGGAGGGGGGGGTTCAATATCATCACGACATCATTCATTGATCAGTTTAGACCATTGGCTAAGTGTTACAATAGTAACTGTGCATAGACCAATGCATGCTAAATGCAGCAACTGAAAAGCCGTGGACCATTTGAACTCGAGAACATTTAAAACCCCTGAAGATCAGTGTGCTGATTGGACAAGGCCAGGGCTCACATGGAAGTGGGAGGAGCGAGCAACCTTCTTCTCCTTCATGGCTTCAGACACGGCCAGGTTGAACGCTGCCACCTTCTGGTTGTTCTCACGTATCTCCAGACGGTCTGCCTAACACACACACACACACACACACACACATACACACACACCACATCACAAATACACACACACCGCATCACATATACACACACATCACATATACACAAACCACATCACAAATACACACACACACATCCACAAATACACACACACACACACACATCACAAATACACACACACACACACCACATCACAAATACACACACACACACACACACACAATACACACACACACACACACCACAAATACACACACACCACATCACAAATACACACACACAAATACACACACACACACACCATCACAAATACATACACCACATCACAAATACACACACACCACCACATCACAAATACACACACACACACCACAAATACACACACACCACCACATCACAAATACACACACACACACCACCACATCACAAATACACACACACACACACACACCACATCACAAATACACACACACACACCACAACACAAATACACACACACACACCACCACAACACAAATACACACACACACACACACACACAACACAAATACACACCACCACACACAAATACAACACACACACACCACATCACAAATACACACATACACACACACACATCACAAATACACAACACATCACATATACACACACACCGCATCACACATACACACACACACACCACATCACAAATACACACACACACACAAACCACAAATACACACACACACACACACACACACACACACCACAAATACACACACACACCACATCACAAATACACACACACACACACACACACACATCACAAATACACACACACACACACACACACAAATACACACACACCACATCACAAATATACACACACCACAAATACACACACACACACACCACATCACAAATACATACACCACATCACAAATACACACACACCACCACATCACAAATACACACACACACACCACATTACAAATTTCACACACACACACACCACATCACAAATACACACACACACCATAAATACACACACACTACATCACAAATACACACACACACCACCACAACACAAATACACACACACACCACCACATCACACACACACACACACACACCACCACGACACAAATACACACCACCACGACACAAATACACACACACACACCACCACGACAAAAATACACACACACACACACACACACACACACAACACAAATACACACACACACCACATCACAAATACACACACACACCACCACGACACAAATACACACAACACACACACACACACACACACCACAAATACACACACACACCACATCACAAATACACACACACACACACACACATCACAAATACACACACACACACCACAAATACACACACACCACATCACATCACAAATACACACACACACACACCACATCACAAATACACACACACACAAATACACCACACCGCCACATCACAAATACACACACACACACCACATCACAAATACACACACACCACCACATCACAAATACACACACACCACACACAACACAAATACACAAATACATAAATACACACACACCACATCACAAATACACACACACACCACCACAACACAAATACACACACACACCACCACACAAATACACACACACACACCACCACGACACAAATACACACACACACACACACCACCACAACACAAATACACACACACATACACACACACACCACCACGACACAAATACACACACACATACACACACCACCACAACACAAACACACACACACACCACACCACCACAACACAAATACACACACCCCCACACCACATCACAAATACACACACACACCACATCACAAATACACACACACACACATCCCACCCCACCACATCACAAATACACACACACACCACCACAACACAAATACACACACACACACACCCACCACATCACAAATACACACACCCACACACCACATCACAAATACACACACACCACCACATCACAAATACACACACACCACCACAACACAAATACACACACACACCACCACATCACAAATACACACACGCCACCACAACACAAATACACACACACACCACCACATCACAAATACACACACACCACCACATCACAAATACACACACACCACCACATCACAAATACACACACACCACCACAACACAAATACACACACACACACACCACCACAACAAATACACACACACACCACATCACAAATACACACACACAGACACACACACACACACCACCACAACACAAATACACACACACACACCCCACCACATCACAAATACACACACACCACAAATATACAAACACCACAAATACACACACACACACACCACATCACAAATACATACACCACATCACAAATACACACACACCACCACATCACAAATACACACACACACACCACATCACAAATACACACACACACACACCACATCACAAATACACACACACACACACACACTGAGTTTAATCTGGCTACTGAGTTTAATCTGACTACTGAGTTTCACACACACACACCACATCTGACTACTGACCATAAATACACACACACTACATCACAAATTTAATCTGACTACCACAACAGTTTAATCTGACACAAATACACACACACACACACACCACCACGAGTTTAATCTGACCACCACGACACAAATCTGACTACACGACCACGTTTAATCACACACACACACACACACACACACAAATAACACTCACTACACAGTTTACACACACACACACACACACACCACAAATCTGACAAATACACACACACACACACACACACACACACATCACAAATACACACACACACACCACAAATACACACACACCACATCACAAATACACACACACCACAAATATACACACACCACAAATACACACACACACTTACACCACATCACAAATACATACACCACATCACAAATACTCACTCACCGCCACATCACAAATACACACACACACACCAGTCACAAATACACACACACACACACCACATCTGACTACCACACAAATTAACCACAACACAAATACACACACACACCATAAATACACACACACCACATCACAAATATATACACACTACTGACAACACAAATTTACACACCACCACGACACAAATACACACACACACACACACACTGACTACCGACACACATCACCACAACACAAATACACACACACACACACACACACACAATCTGACTACACACACACACACACCACCACGACACAAATACACACACACACACACACCACCACGTAACACACACACACACCCACCACGTTTAAATACACACTACTGAGTTTAATCTGACACACACCACACCACCACGACACAAATACACACACACACCACATCACCACGACAAATACACACACACACACACCCCACCACATCACAAATACACACACACACCACCACAACACAAATACACACACCCCCACACCACATCACAAATACACACACACACCACATCACAAATACACACACACACACACCCCACCACTTCACAAATACACACACACACCACCACAACACAAATTAATCTGACTCACAAATACCGACCACATCACAAATACACACACACCACCACAACACAAATACACACACACACCACCACATCACAAATACACACTGACCACAACACAAATACACACACACGTTTAATCTGACACCACCACATCACAAATACACACACACCACCACAACACAAATTAATCTACACACACACACCACAAATACACACACACAGACACACACATGTACACACACACACACACACACCCCACCATCACAAATACACACACACCACAAATATACACACACCACAAATACACACACACACACACACACCACATCAAAATCTACCCACATCACAAATACACACACACCACCACATCACAAATGACACACACACACCACATCACAAATGGAACTACTCACAAATAACTGACACACACACACACACCACAACACAAATACACACACACAGTTTAATACACACACACCACATCACAAATATATACACATCACACCACCACAACACAAATACACACACACACCACCAACACAAATACACACACACACACACACACACACACCACCACGACACAAATACACACCACCACGAACACAAATATCACACACACACCACCACGACACAAATACACACACACACACACACACACCACCACGACACAAATGTGACCACCACGACACAAATACACACACACACACACCACCACTGAAATACACACACACCACACCACCACAACACAAATAACCCACATCACAAATGACACACACACACACCACAAATACAACACACCACATCACAAATATAACACCACAAATACACACACACACACACCACATCACAAATACATAACCACATCACAAATACACACACACCAGTCACAAATTACATCTGACTACACGACACACACACACCACAACACAAATACACATGTAACACACACACCACATTTAATACACACATGAACACAAATACACACACACCACCACGAACAAATCACACACACACACACACACCACCACGGAAATACACACCACCACGACACAAATACACACACACACACCACCACGACACAAATACACACATACACAGTTTAACACACACACACCACAAATACACTCACAAATAGGGAACACACCACCACGTGACACACACACACACACACACACACACACACACCACAAATACACACACACACCACATCATACACACACAACACACACACAATCACACACTACAAATGACACACACACACCACAAATACACACACACCACATCACTACACACACACCACAAATATACAACACCACAAATACACACACACACTGACCACATCACAAATTACACCACATCATACACACACACCGCCACATCACAAATACACACACACCTACATCACAAATACACACACAGTTCACAAATACATATACACCACAACACAAATACACACACACCATAATGGGAACATCACAAATATTTACACACACACACCACCACAACACAAATCTGACTACACACACACACACACACCACCACGTTTAACACACACACTCTACACACACTACACACACACACACACACACACACACACACACACACACACACCACCAAGAATACACACACACACACACCACCACGACACAAATACACACACACACACACACCTACGAGGGAAATACACACACACATGTTACACACACACACCAACCACCACAACACAAATACACACACCCCCACACCACATCACAAATACACACACACACCACATCACAAATACACACACACACACACCCCACCACATCACAAATACACACACACACCACCACAACACAAATACACACCCCACACCACATCACAAATACACACACACACCATACACACACACACACACCCCACCACATCACAAATACACACACACACCACCACAACACAAATACACACACACACACACACCCCACCACATCACAAATACACACACCCACACACCACATCACAAATACACACACACCACCACATCACAAATACACACACACCACCACAACACAAATAGGTGATCACAAATACACACACGCCACCACAACACAAATACACACACACGCCTATACATCACAAATACACACACACCACCACATCAGGTAACACACACCACCACATCACAAATAGGGAAGGATAGTTGATACACACATACACACCACCACAACAAATACACACACACACCTAAATACACACAACAGACACAGGTGACCACCACAACACAAATAACACACACTCCCACCATCACAAATACACACACTGGAATAGGTGACACCACAAATACACACACACAACACACACCTCACAAATACATACACCACATCACAAATACACACACACCACCACATCACAAATACACACACACACACCACATCACAAATACACACATGTCACAAATACATACACCACATCACAAATACACACACACCACCTACAGGGACACACACCACATCACAAATACACACACTGACATCACAAATACACACACAACACACACTCACTATAGGGAAGGACAAATATATACACAGGTAACACAACTCCTCACAAATATATACACAAGGATAAATGATGTTATATACACAGGTAACACAACACAAATCCTATAGGGAAGGATAGGTGATGTTAAATACACACACACACAACACACACTCCTATAGGGAAGGATACACACCACCACGACACAAATACACACACACACATACCACCACAACACAAATGACACACACCACACCACCACAACACAAATACACACAAATACACACACACACCACAAATAGGGAAGGATACACACACACACACACCACATGATGTTATACCACATCAGGTAACACAACTCCTATAGGGAATACACACACACACACCACATCATAGGTGATTTATATACACAGGTAACACACCACATAGGGAAGGATAGGTGATGTTCACAAATATATACACAGGTAACACCTCCTATAGGGAAGGATAGGTGATGTTATATACACAGGTAACACCACCCTATAGGGAAGGATAGGTGATGTTACACACACACACACACACACACACACACCACAAATACACACACTCCACATAGGGAACACACACCACCACCACGACACAAATACACACAGGTAACACACAACTCCTACAAATAGGTCATGTTAAATACACACACAACACACCACAAAGGATAGGTGATGTTATACACACACCACAAATACACACACACACTCCCACATATAGGGAAGGATAGGTGATGTTATATACACAGGTAACACCTCCTATAGGGAAGGATATGAAATGTAAATACACACACAGGTAATACACCACAACCAAATACACACAGGGAAGGATACACACACACCACATCACAAATATATACACAGGTAACACCTCCTAAGGGAAATACACATGTTATACACACACACACACACACTCCACCACGACACATAATATACACACAGGTAACACCACCTATAGGGAAGGATAGGTGATGTTATACACACAGGTAACACACTCCTATAGGGAAGGATAGGTGATGTTATATACACAGGTAACACCTCCTATAGGGAAGGATAGGTGATGTTATACAAATACACAGGTAACACACCTCCAAATATAGGGAACACACCATATCATGTTATACACACAGGTAACACCTCCTATACAAATACACACACACACCACCACATAGGTGATGTTATATACACAGGTAACACACACCACCACAACCTACACACACACACCACCACATAGGGAACAACACAAATACACACATAGGTGATGTTATACACACAGGTAACACCACATCATAGGGAAATAGGTGATGTTATACACACAGGTAACACAACTCCTATAGGGAAGGATAGACATGTTATACAACACAGGTAACACACACACACTATAGGGAAATAGGTACAAATGTTATATGCACACACACACACACACACACCATCACAGGTAACACACTCCTATAGGGAAGGATAGGTGATGTTATATACACAGGTAACACCACCTATAGGGAAGGATAGGTGATGTTATATACACAGGTAACACACACTCCTATAGGGAAGGATAGGTGATGTTATATACACAGGTAACACAACTCCTATAGGGAAGGATAGGTGATGTTATATACACAGGTAACACCACCACGGGAAGGATAATGTTCATATACACAGGTAACACCTCATCACAAATACACACACACACCCACCCCACCACATCACAAATACACACACACACCACCACAACACAAATACACACACACACACACCCCAATCACAAATACACACACCCACACACCACATCCTATAGGGAAGGATAGGTGATGTTATACACACAGGTAACACCTCCTATAGGGAAGGATAGGTGATGTTATCACAAATACACAGGTAACACACACTCATCTATAGGGAAGGATAGGTGATGTTATACACACACACAACACAACACAAATCCTACACACAAGGACCACAACAAATACACACACACACCACATCACAAATACACACACACAGACACACACACACACCACCATAGGTGATGTTATACACACAGGTAACACCTCCCACATATAGGGAAGGATAGGTGATGTTATATACACAGGTAACACCTCCTATAGGGAAGGATAGGTGATGTTATATCACAAACAGGTAACACCTCCTATAGGGAAGGATAGGTGATGTTATATACACAGGTAACACAACTCCTATAGGGAAGGATAGGTGATAAATACATACACACAGGTAAAATACACACTCCTATAGGGAAGTGATAGGTGAGTTTAATCTGGCTACAGGTTTAATCACTACTCCTATAGGGAAGGATACTGGTTTATGTTATAGTTTAATCACAGGTTTAATCTGACTACTGAGTTTAATGTAACTAGGGAAGGATAGGTGATGTTATATACACTGAGGTTTAACTGACAACTCCTATAGGGAAGGATAGGTGATGTTATATGACTACAGGAATGTAACACTGAGTTTAATCCTATAGGGAAGGATAGGTTTAATCTGATGTTATATACACAGGTAATCAACTCCTATAGGGAAGGACTACCGGTTGAATGTTACTATTTAATCTGGCTAGGTTAACTGACTACTGAGTTTAATCCTATAGGGAAGGATAGGTGATTTAATATAACACAGGTTTAATCTGACTCCTATAGGGAATCTGATAGGTTGATGTTTAATCTGATACACAGGTTAATCACTACTGAGTTTAATCTGACTACTAGGGAATCTGATAGGTTTAATCTGATGTTATAATCTGACTACTGGTAATGTAACACCTCCTGATAGGGAATCTGATAGGTTTAATGTTATAATCTGACACAGACTACCGTAACACCTCCTATAGGGAATCTGATACTGATGTTATATACACAGTTAATGTAACTCCTATTTATTCTGACTACCGAGTTTAATCTGACTACCGAGTTGAATGTAACTACTGAGTTTAATCTGACAACTTTAATCTGATAGGGAAGGATACTGGTTTAATCTGACTACCGAGTTTAATATACACAGGTAACACAAATCCTATAGGGAAGGATACTGGTTTAATCTGATACTGAGTTTAATACACACAGTAACACTGACTCCTAGTTTAATATGGGAATCTGATAGGTGATGTTATAATCTGACACAGGTAATCACTACTCCTATTGGGAAGGATAGGTGATGTTATATACACAGGTAACACAGACTCCCCCCTATAGGGAAGTCTAGGTATTCTGTTATATCACTCCAAGACAAAGGTAAAAGACACCTCCTATATCATCAGGGAAGGATAGGTGATGTTATATACACAGAACTGTAACACCTCCTATAGGGAAGGATAGGTGGGATGTTATATACACAGGTAACACAACTCCTATAGGGAAGGATAGGTGATGTTATATACACAGGTAACACCTCCTATAGGGAAGGATAGGTGATGTTATATACACAGGTAACACAACTCCTATAGGGAAGGATAGGTGATGTTATATACACAGGTAACACCTCCTATAGGGAAGGATAGGTGATGTTATATACACAGGTAACACCTCCTATAGGGAAGGATAGGTGATGTTATATACACAGGTAACACCTCCTATAGGGAAGGATAGGTGATGTTATATACACAGGTAACACAACTCCTATAGGGAAGGATAGGTGATGTTATATACACAGGTAACACACCTCCTATAGGGAAGGATAGGTGATGTTATATACACAGGTAACACCTCCTATAGGGAAGGATAGGTGATGTTATATACACAGGTAACACCTCCTATAGGGAAACACACAGTTGTTGATTGATTGATTGATTGATACCCCTCATACACACCCACAAAAGCAGAGTGTCCGGCACACACACACACACACCTGTCCAGCCCTGTTGTGGTTGACACAGGGCATGTCCAGGTGAGAGTCCCCCCTCTTCACCTTCCCCTCCTTCAGAGCAGCGCCCTCCAGTGGTAGGATAGACACTGTGGACCTACAGGACAGCAGGTTGGAAACAGATAGCAGTCTTAGGTTATCTTTCAGATCAGGAGCTATTCAACCACAGTCCTGGGTTATCTTTCAGCTCAGGGGCTATTCAACCACAGTCCTAGGTTATCTTTCAGATCAGGAGCTATTCAACCACAGTCCTGGGTTATCTTTCAGATCAGGGGCTATTCAACCACAGTCCTGGGTTATCTTTCAGATCAGGGGCTATTCAACCACAGTCCTGGGTTATCTTTCAGATCAGGGGCTATTCAACCACAGTCCTGGGTTATCTTTCAGATCAGGGGCTATTCAACCACAGTCCTGGGTTATCTTTCAGATTAGGAGCTATTCAAACACAGTCCTGGGTCATCTTTCAGATCAGGGGCTATAGCTGCCTTAATTTTGCTGGACCCCAGGAAGAGTAGTGGAGATCCATAATAAATGCAAATACAATCGCAGTCCTGGGTTATCTTTCAGACCAGGGGCTATTCAACCACAGTCCTGGGAGACCAAAATACACCTGGTTATGTACCCCAAATGGCACCCTATTCCCATAGTGCACTTCGTTTGACCAAACGAACACACACCACCGCGTCACTTTCTCCTGCACAGCCGGAGCCAAGTGATAATTGAAGGCTTCCAATAGGGTGTCATTGGGGACGCAGACAGTGTCTGTATGGACGGAGGAACGTCCAGAGGGGTCTAGTTTCAGAGTCTAGGGCCACGGGACCGCTGTGGGGGGTGCAGGGCAGGCTAAACCTCAGGGCACACTGTCTGAATGATCAGGTGGTGACAGGTGAGGAACTGTCCCACACAGGGAGAGCTGCATCATTCATGGAGCCACTACCCCGGACAGGACAGTAACACAAGTACCCTCTCCTAAACTCATGCAGATTGCCCAAGGGTGTGTTCCAATAATATAATAAAAACTTGTTCACTACTTCCCATAAATCTAAAAGCATTGAATTGGAGGCATGGGGCTACTGGGAGTTTCCACCATATTTCTTATACCAGTCATTTCCTTTCAAATCAGTGAAGGGAAGTGAACAAGTACACACTTTGGGAGGAAGGAGAGATAATTGGGACATAGCCTAGGTATTGGGTCTTCAGGTCTTAGCCACTGAATTTAACTTATTACTGGGTCAGAGAGCTAATGCAAGTCTACAGGTCTTAGTCAAGGCTACTCACTGAATTTAACTTATTACTGGGTCAGAGAGCTAACGCAAGTCTTCAGGTCTTAGTCAAGGCTACTCACTGAATTTAACTTATTTGGGTAAAACATAAGGATAGCTCTTAGAAGTGATGATTAAAACACTGGTTTCCAAACTGGTTTTCTGTTAAATTATGCAATCTGCTGTAGGCTGGGAGTGGGGTCTTGTGTTACAGTCCTGGATTAACAAGGTTAGAGAGGTCTTGTGTCTCTGTCCTGGATTAACAGGTGTAAAGGTGAGACCTACCAGGGTCAAGCTTCACTCACTATCCTGTGGCAGTGTGTGACAATTTATTTATTTTTTTAACCTTTATTTAACTAGGCAAGTCAGTTAAGAACAAATTCTTATTTTCAATGGCGGCCTAGGAACAGTGGGTTAGCTGCCTGTTCAGGGGTCAGAACGACAGATTTGTACCTTGTCAGCTCGGGGGTTGTAACTTGCAACCTTCCGGTTACGAGTCCAACACTCTAACCACTAGGCTACCCTGCCGCCCCAATGTCCCAAATGGCACCCTATTCCTTATGTAGTGCACTACCTTTGATCAAAGCCCTATGAAGTAGTGCACTACTTTTGATCAAAGCCCTATGAAGTAGTGCACTACTTAACATATGGAATATGGTGCCATGTGGGATGCAGCCTGGTCAGTAGGAGATGAGGTTAACAGTGTTAGCCGACAATAGCTGGGGTTAGCAGTGTTAGCCGACAATAGGTGGGGTTAACAGTGTTAGCCGACAATAGCTGGGGTTAGTAGTGTTAGCCGACAATAGCTGGGGTTAACAGTGTTAGCCGACAATAGCTGGGGTTAGCAGTGTTAGCCGACAATAGCTGGGGTTAGTAGTGTTAGCCGACAATAGCTGGGGTTAACAGTGTTAGCCGACAATAGGTGGGGTTAACAGTGTTAGCCGACAATAGCTGGGGTTAGTAGTGTTAGCCGACAATAGCTGGGGTTAGCAGTGTTAGACCGACAATAGCTGGGGTTAGTAGTGTTAGCCGACAATAGCTGGGGTTAGCAGTGTTAGCCGACAATAGCTGGGGTTAACAGTGTTAGCCGACAATAGCTGGGGTTAGCAGTGTTAGCCGACAATAGCTGGGGTTAGCAGTGAGACCGACAATAGCTGGGATAAGTAGTGAGGCCGACAATAGCTGGGGTTAGCAGTGAGGCCGACAATAGCAGGGGTTAGCAGTGAGGCCGACAATAGCTGGGTTTAGCAGTGAGGCCGACAATGGCTGGGGTTAACAGTGTTAGCCGACAATAGCTGGGGTTAGCAGTGAGGCCGACAATAGCTGGGGTTAGCAGTGAGGCCGAGAATAGCTGGGGTTAGCAGTGTTAGCCTACAATAGCTGGGGTTAGCAGTGAGGCCGACAATAGCTGGGGTTAGCAGTGAGGCCGACAATAGCTGGGGTTAGCAGTGTTAGCCGACAATAACAGGGGTTAGCAGTGAGGCCGACAATGGCTGGGGTTAACAGTGTTAGCCGACAATAGCTGGGGTTAGCAGTGAGGCCGACAATAGCTGGGGTTAGCTGAGGCCGACAATAGCTTTAGCAGTGTTAGGCCGACAATAGCTGGGGTTAGCAGTGAGGCCGACAATAGTGTTAGCCTGACAATAGCTGGGGTTAGCAGTGTTAGCCGACAATAACAGGGGTTAGCAGTGAGGCCGACGACAGTTGGGGTTAGCAGTGAGTCCGACGATAACTGGGGTTAGCAGTGAGGCCGACAGTACCTGTCAGTGTTGGTCTCCGCTGGAGGTCTGGGCTCCAGGTCATCAGTGAGACTGATCCCGTTGACCTTGGCTGGGTGCAGGGTGTGTCTGGATCTGGACTGCGGAGTCACCAGGGATTCTGGGTAAACGTGGTAACATAACTACAGGTGAGAAAGACTCGGCAGATGAAGAGACATACATGTTCTGGGATACGCCCAAGTCTAGATAATGTTATATCAGCTTACCTTTCTCTCCAACACTGGGTTATCAAGGTTAAGTGAGAGCAACACATATCACTCACCAGAGACGTTACACCCATTAAAACCCCTCAATCTGATCGAGATATTCACTGAGTTAATCCAAATCAAATAAATATGGTCATCAGTTGAATATGGTGATCAATTGAATATGGTCATCAGTTGAATATGGTCATCAGTTGAATATAGTCATCAGTTGAATATGGTCATCAATTGAATATGGTCATCAGTTGAATATGGTGATCAATTGAATATGGTCATCAGTTGAATATAGTCATCAATTGAATATATAGGTCATCAATTGAATATGGTCATCAATTGAATATGGTCATCAGTTGAATTTGGTCATCAATTGAATATAGTCATCAGTTGAATATGGTCATCAATTGAATATAGTCATCAATTGAATATGGTCATCAATTGAATATAGTCATCAGTTGAATATGAAGTTGATATGGTCATCAATTGAATATAGTCATCAATTGACTATGGTCATCAGTTGAATATGGTCATCAGTTGAATATAGTCATCAATTGAATATGGTCATCAATTGAATATAGTCATCAATTGAATATGGTCATCAGTTGAATATGGTGATCAATTGAATATGGTCATCAGTTGAATATGGTCATCAGTTGAATATGGTCATCAGTTGAATATGGTCATCAATTGAATATGGTCATCAGTTGAATATGGTCATCAATTCAATTTGGCCATAAAACCCCTTGTTTTTAGAGGACTAGATTACACCACTGTCTCTCCCTCACCTCCATTCTTCTTCCTCCTGTCTGAGTCTGTCTGGACCTGGGCCAGGGCCTCCTCTCCCCAGTCCTTCCCCCCCTGTTCGGAAGAGATCCTGGGGAGGATGATGGCGTTGCTGGTCCCTGTTATGCTGGATCTCTCAAACAGGACAGAGTTGCTGGTGCCAGGTCTCTGGGATAGAGAGTGGAGTAGGGGAATTGTCATCAACACAAATACAAACGCACTTCATACCTGCACACCTGCTCACTCTCTCTCTCTCTGTCTGTCTCTCACACACACACACACACACACACACACACACACACACACACACACACACACACACACACCTACCCAACCCAACCCCCATACGCACACTACCTACATGACATATCTAATCCACCCTACTGACATTGGAGAGTGCCAAGAGCAGCTTCCCGCTGCCGTCCAGGGAGGTGACAAAGTCGTGGTAGAACTTCATCTTGACTTTGCTCCGGCAGAACAACAGCTCTCCGATGGCGTGGAAGGTGAAGAGGACTGAGCGTCCGGCGGCCACGGCTCTCAGCAACACCAGCAGAGTCTCTCTCACACAGCCCTCCACCACGTGACGCTCAAACGGGCTCTCCACAGACAGGACTGTGAAGTTGAGCTGGACCAGTGGCACGTCCCCTGCTGTGAAGACAGATGGATAACTCACATTCCTAGTGTTAGTGTACTGGTCTCCTGTGATGATTAACCAGCTTGTCTTGAGACCTGAAGACTTGGTTATCCAGGTTAAAGCTATAGGCTTTAGCTCAGCAGTCGTGTATAGACAGACAACCTGGGTTGGATAAGAGTCAGCCACACCAAGATGGCTCTCTCCATCCCATTCCGAACATGCTCTCCACAGACAGAGATAGTAACACACCAAGATGGCTCTCTCTATCCCACCCCCAACATGCTCTCCACAGACAGAGATATTAACAGACCAAGATGGCTCTCTCTATCCCACCCCCAACATGCTCTCCACAGACAGAGATAGTAACACACCAAGATGGCTCTCTCTATCCCACCAACAACATGCTCTCCACAGACAGAGATGGTAACACACCAAGATGGCTCTCTCTATCCCACCCCAACATGCTCTCCTAGACATAGTAACAGACCAAGATGGCTCCTCTATCCCACCCCCAACATGCTCTCCACAGACAGAGATATTAACACACCAAGATGGCTCTCTCTATCCCACCCCCAACATGCTCTCCACAGACAGAGATATTAACAGACCAAGATGGCTCTCTCCCATCCCCCATGCTCTCCACAGACAGAGATATTAACACACCAAGATGGCTCTCTCTATCCCACCCCCAACATGCTCTCCACAGATATTAACACACCAAGATGGCTCTCTCTATCCCACCCCCAACATGCTCTCCACAGACAGAGATATTAACAGACCAAGATGGCTCTCTCTATCCCACCCCCAACATGCTCTCTACAGACAGAGATATTAACACACCAAGATGGCTCTCTCTATCCCACCCCCAACATGCTCTCTCTCCACAGACAGATATTAACACACCAAGATGGCTCTCTCTATCCCACCCCCAACATGCTCTCCACAGACATAGTAACACACCAAGATGGCTCTCTCTATCCCACCCCCAACATGCTCTCCACAGACAGAGATATTAACACACCAAGATGGCTCTCTCTATCCCACCCCCAACAACATGCTCTCCACAGACAGAGATATTAACACACCAAGATGGCTCTCTCTATCCCACCCCCAACATGCTCTCCACCCCCAACATGCTCTCCACAGACAGAGATAGTAACACACCAAGATGGCTCTCTCTATCCCACCCCAACATGCTCTCCACAGACAGAGATAGTAACACACCAAGATGGCTCTCTCTATCCCACCCCCAACATGCTCTCCACAGACAGAGATATTAACACACCAAGATGGCTCTATCCCACCCCAACATGCTCTCCACAGACAGAGATATTAACACACCAAGATGGCTCTCTCTATCCCACCCCCAACATGCTCTCCACAGAGATATTAACAGATCAATATGGCTCTTCTATCCCACCCCCAACATGCTCTCCACAGACAGAGATATTAACACACCAAGATGGCTCTCTCTATCCCACCCCCAACATGCTCTCCACAGACAGAGATAGTAACACACCAAGATGGCTCTCTCTATCCCACCCCCAACATGCTCTCCACAGACAGAGATATTAACACACCAAGATGGCTCTCTCTATCCCACCCCCAACATGCTCTCCACAGACAGACATAGTAACACACCAAGATGGCTCTCTCTATCCCACCCCCAACATGCTCTCCACAGACAGATATATTAACACACCAAGATGGCCCTCTATCCCACCCCAACATGCTCTCCACAGACAGAGATATTAACACACCAAGATGGCTCTCTCTATCCCACCCCCAACATGCTCTCCTCAGACATAGAACACACCAAGATGATCCCATTCTCCACAGACAGATATTAACACCAAGATGGCTCTCTCTATCTCACCCCCAACATGCTCTCCATAGACAGATAGTAACACACCAAGATGGCTCTCTCTATCCCACCCCCAACATGCTCTCCACAGACAGACATAGTAACACACCAAGATGGCTCTCTCTATCCCACCCCCAACATGCTCTCCACAGACAGAGATATTAACACACCAAGATGGCTCTCTCTATCCCACCCCCAACATGCTCTCCACAGACAGAGATAGTAACACACCAAGATGGCTCTCTCCTATCCCACCCCCAACATGCCTCCACAGACAGAGATATTAACACACCAAGATGGCTCTCTCTATCCCACCCCCAACATGCTCTCCACAGACAGAGATATTAACACACCAAGATGGCTCTCTCTATCCCACCCCCAACATGCTCTCCACAGACAGACATAGTAACACACCAAGATGGCTCTCTCTATCCCACCCCCAACATGCTCTCCACAGACAGAGATAGTAACACACCAAGATGGCTCTCTCTATCCCACCCCCAACATGCTCTCCACAGACAGAGATATTAACACACCAAGATGGCTCTCTCTATCCCACCCCCAACATGCTCTCCATAGACAGATATTAACACACCAAGATGGCTCTCTCTATCCCACCCCCAACATGCTCTCCACAGACAGATATTAACACACCAAGATGGCTCTCCATCCCACCCCCAACATGCTCTCCACAGACAGATATTAACACACCAAGATGGCTCTCTCT